>NC_084979.1:31428850-31442252 GCF_963691925.1 Scomber scombrus | reverse complement strand
TCTTTATTGATTACTAATGTTTTATTTATGTCTTAAATGTTCTTATGGCTCAGGGAGCGCTGTCTAAATGTAATTATACTGTTGTCTGACCCTCAATATAATGTGTGTGTGTTCCTCCCTCCCTCCTTCTTTTCCTTCTCTTCCTTCCTTCCTTTCCTTCCTCCCTTCCATCCTTCCTACTTCCTCCCTTCCTTCCTTGACTTGAGGACAACAGGAGGGTTAAACGACTTCTTTTAAATACTGTTAGTAATGTGTTTTATGACCCTGATTAATAAAGCTACAAGTGTTGCTGCAGCTTTAACTGTTTTTGGGGTTTTTTTTTGGACGTATGTGAAGCTCCGCCCCCTTTGCACCCACATGACCTCCCAACCCTTTCTGAGCATGCTCAGTAGACGGCAGCATCATCGACTCACCTGAAACCTGACGCCGCTGACGTTGACGTAGAGGTTCTCATCTGATTTGGACGAGTTGTCCACCACGAGAGGTTTGGGCATCGTCTTCTTGGCCAGCGGCAGCCAACCCACCGCCGCCGCCCGCGCAAACGGCAGCCACGTCGCCACGCCGGCCGCCATCTTGCATCAGCACGTCCAACCTGCAGAGAGCGAATCCTCAGAGGGATGGAGAGATGGAGTCAACTCCTCTCTACCTTCTTCTCCTCCTCCTTCTTCTTCTTCAGGAGGCAGCGGATAAATCCTCACAGCGACAGGCGAACATGTTGAAGATGGAGATGATGGAGGGGCGAGGGCGGAGGAAGAGGGGGGGGGGTGGGAGGAGAGGGGGGGGAGGAGGAGGGAAGAGGGGGTCGGGGGTCAGATGGGGGCAAGTTTAGGTGTCAAGCCATGAAAGAAACGCGTGAAGCTGCAGGAACATCGACGCATCCGACAGACGTTTGAATCCTGGAGGAAGCAGAGTCGATGAAGAAGAAGAAAAGGTTGCTTCCTTCCTGTTGCTGCTGCAGAGAACTTCCTGTTGCTCGTCTCCAGAAACAAACACACAAAAAGAGCAAACCTCGATCTCCGGCCGGCTTGGTAAGCTGCTCCTCAGGGTGAAGATCTCAGCGAGGAAGCAGAAATATTCCTCTTTTTGTTGGTAAAACTTTTTTCTGTCCTCTTCTTCTAAATAAAGAGTCTCTGCTGAAGTCTCTGTTTCAGGAGCAAAGATATCAGGGTTAATATAATAATAAAAGTTAATCTCTGATATCTGATATTGCCGTCACCGCTTTTATTGCTGCTGGGATTTACAAAAAACAAAAAAACAACAACACAAAAATAAAAAAGATATAAATCAGGTAGGAAAGCGTTAAAAATTTGTGTCTGCCTCGCTGCTTCCTCCCTCTCTCTCTCTCCCTCTCTCTCTCTCTCTCTCTCTCCCTCTCTCTCTCCCTTCTCTCTCTCTCTCTCTCTGTCTGAGTCTACCTCTCTCGCCCCGCTGAAGACAGATTTGTTGGAGCGCCGCAGCCTTTCAAATTCTTATTAAATTGTGATGATGGTCCCTGAAGTTGCAAGATAGACAGAATCGCCTGTGTTGCCTCTTCTCTTTCTCTCTCTCTTTCTCTCTTTCTCTCTTTCTCTCTCTCTCTCTTTCTCCTCTAAGTGTTTCTTCTCTGCTGTGGAGATTATGGATCTGCTGCTGCTTGCTCGCTGCTGGCTTCTTCCTTTTCTTTCTCTCTTTTGTTTTTTTGCTTTTGCTTGCTGTTTTTGCCCTCCCTCTCTCTCTCTCTCTAAATTTCCTTTATCTGTCTCTGTGTTTCACTTTCACTCTCTCCCTCCCTCTCTCTCTCTCTCTCTCTCCCTCTCTCTCTCTCTCTCTCTCTCTCTCTTCTCTCTCTCTCTCTCTTGTTTAATCTGAGGGTCACTAGTAGTAGTGTTGGTTGGTAGCAGCAGCGGTGGAGGAGAGAGACGGCGGCTCTGTGCTTGGAGAGCGAGGAGGCGTCAGGCGGTCCCTACTCCATGTCCATGTATGGCCGTCCTGTCAGAAAACACACAAACAGAGAGGAGAGAGACAGAGAGTGAGACACAAAACCAGGGTGAAAAAGAAAAGGAGAGGAAAAGAGAAGAAGAGGAGAGAAGGAAGGAGAGTGTGGGGGGGGAAAATGGAGAGAGGAGGAAAATTGAGTTGTCAAAGAAAAATAAGTTAAGAAATAAATAAAAGAGAGAACACAACGAGGAGGAGATGAAGGAGGAGGAGGAGGAGCGATGTGTTATAGGAGGGAAAAGGGTAAAAACAGGAGAAAAGGGAAGGGAAGGGGGGAAGGAAGGAATGAGATAAGATTTAAAGGAGTAAAATGGAAAAGAGAGAGGAAAGAATAAAAAAGGAGAGGAGGTGTGGTAGGAAAGGGAAAAGCAGGAAACAAGGAAGGAGAAGAAGTGGAAAGATGAGAGATGATTAAAGATGAGAGGAAAAAGGAGGAGAGTTTGCCGGGAAAGAAAGGGAGTTAAGTATAGTGAGAGGAGAGAGAGGAGGAGGAGGATAAAGGAGGAGAATGATGGAGGGATTATGACTCTTTAATACTTTAACTCTGTGCTGCTGTTCACCTACCGACAGTCAGCTGTGTCTCTTTGTTACCATGACGATTAGTTTTTACCGTTATCTGCGTTGTGGTCTGACGTTAAAAGTGGTTTAAAAAAAAAAGACGTAAACTTTGAGGTGAATGTTTGTAGAAATGCTGCCTGTAAGGTCAAAGGTCAGAGCTTATATAGAGAGTTATATACTTACCTAGTTAGTTACTTAGTTACTTAGTTAGTTAGTTAGTTAGTTTGTTCGTTACTTAGATCGTTAGTTTGTTAGTTACCTATCTAAGGTTAGTTGCTAAGGCGGTTATTAAGTTGGTTGCTAAGGTGGTTGCTAAGGTGGTTGCTAAGGTGGTTGCTAAGGTGTCTCCACTCTCATATCTCAGATGTGATTCAGCTCCAACATGTACGGATGTGATTTGAGAAGTTGAACTTTTGGAGTAAAGAAGGAGAAAAAGAAGTGAAATCCTGAAGCCGACCAATCAGAGCAGAGTGGGCTCATCAGGAGGAGGGGGGGGGGCCCTTAAAGAGACAGGAGCTAAAACAGCCTGTTAATAGACAGAGGCTGAACTGAGCGGCTGCATAAAGGACCAGTAGAAGATAAATAAGGAGTTTGATGTAAATGTTATTTAATGTAAAGGTAAAATGAGCAGAGCTTTATGGAGCTGTGGGTTTATTGTAGAACCATTAGAGCCATCAGTCTTCACTGCTACATCATAAAAAGAAATCCTCATAACTACTATCTTATTAAAACTATTAACTATTCATTTAACTAAAACACATTTCAGAGTGGGGTGTTTTTACAGATGTACAAAACAGAATGTAAGGGTTAAACATAATAACAATTCATTCAGTATTTACTCATTTTTATATGTAGAAATTCATCTTTTCTGAGCTGAGATAAACACAGACATCGTACGTCATGTCTGGAGTCCATCGTTCCCCTGACAGACGCACACAGCCCAGCTCCTGTTCATGTGTTTAACACCAAGATATAAAACCTGCAGGTTATTAAAGACGAGCGTCAGAGCGTCACTCCTCGTGCACGGCCTCCTCGTGCACGGCCCTCCTCATGCACGGCCCTCTTCCCTTTATTTCTCCCTCTGCGTTCCTCATTCAATAAACCGGCAACAATAAGCTCTCCTGTGAAACTGCTCTTCGTCAGATGAAAAGTTATCGTCGCAGGTTTTATTGCATAACGTCCACAGTGGGGGCAATAAAACTCTGTCCTTCGCTTCAGGAACTTTTAACCTCTTAAACTCTGAAGGATCCATCTTTACAAACTCCAGAGCTTTATTTTACATTCCAGAGAAGATCCCAAAGTTTCCAAATATGTCTGAGTGGATTTTAAAGACAGTAATACAGACTAGTAGTACTTTATGGAGTATTAGTAGTAGTAGTAGTAGTACTTTATGGAGTAGTAGTAGTACTTTACGGAGTAGTAGTTGTAGTATTAGTACTTTATGGAGTAGTAGTAGTAGTAGTACTTTATGGAGTAGTAGTAGTACTTTATGGAGTAGTAGTTGTAGTATTAGTACTTTATGGAGTAGTAGTAGTAGTAGTACTTTATGGAGTAGTAGTAGTACTTTATGGAGTAGTAGTTGTAGTATTAGTACTTTATGGAGTAGTAGTAGTAGTACTTTATGGAGTAGTAGTAGTAGTAGTAGTAGTAGTACTAGTAGTAGTAGTAGTACTTTATGGAGTAGTAGTTGTAGTAGTAGTACTTTATGGAGTAGTAGTAGTAGTAGTAGTAGTAGTTGTACTTTTTGTAGTATCAGTCTTTTTAGCAGTAAATTCCCTCTAATGGCGCTTTTCCACTACACAGTTCCAGCACTACTCGGCTCGACTCTACTCTGTTTTTTTTTGGGTCTCAATCCGACCGCCTTACCGACCAAGATTCCGGAATTATTACCTTAGCAACCAGCCTTAGCGACCGCCTTACCGACCAAGATTCCGGAATTATTACCTTAGCAACCAGCCTTAGCGACCGCCTTACCGACCAAGATTCCGGAATTATTACCTTAGCAACCAGCCTTAGCGACCGCCTTACCGACCAAGATTCCGGAATTATTACCTTAGCAACCAAAGCTTGTACAAGGTATAAAAAAACATTACAAAACGAAGCATTTCTACAAACTTTAACTCAAGTTTTGCAGCTTTGACCATTTTTAACATCAAATAAATAAATAATAGAAAACCACAAAAAGCAGAATATGTTCCCTTTAAGTATCAGCTGTAATCATTAGTATAATTATAATTATTATTATCGTACATGTTAAACTGCACAAACACAAGACAAACATGTGACCCGTCCACCTGCCTCTGTAAAATCTCCAGTGTGTGTTTATGAATAATGAATGAAACGTTCCGCCTGACCGGTTTCTCCACGTTCAGTTACCACTAAGCACACACACACACACACACACACACACACACACACACACACACACACACACACACACACACACACACACACACACACACACACACACACACACACACACACACACACACACACACAGTACAGCCTCTTTCTGCCTGCTGCAGTGATCTCTACATAAAGCTTTACATCGTTTCACCAGGACGTTCAGCAACGCTGCAATATTATACTTTACTGTAGTACAATTTGAGAAACACCAACAAACACATTTGTGTATCAGAACTTAGTTTTTCTTCTTTCCCCTCCCATTAATCATCTCACCAGCCCTCACATTTATCTGCTGACCCTTTGGAGGGGCCCCACCCCTAGGTTGGGAACCACTGGACTAAACTAGCTAACTGTATATAAAGTAGTGTAAACTAGCTCCACCTCCAGCAGCTATAACAGTAACATGCTGCTCTAACACTGATGCTTCACTATTAATAATCTAATGATGTCATAATAATAATATATCAGTCAGAGGACCAAACCACTACTTTTACTGTAATACTGCATACTACATCACTCATAATACTGCAGTACTTTTACTGTAATACTACATACTACATCACTCATAATACTGCAGTACTTTTACTGTAATACTGCATACTACATCACTCATAATACTGCAGTACTTTTACTGTAATACTGCATACTACATCACTATAATACTGCAGTACTTTTACTGTAATACTGCATACTACATCACTATAATACTGCAGTACTTTACTGTAATACTGCATACTACATCGCTCATAATACTGCAGTACTTTTACTGTAATACTGCATACTACATCACTCATAATACTGCAGTACTTTTACTGTAATACTGCATACTACATTACTCATAATACTGCAGTACTTTTACTTTGTAATGTAGTATTTTACATTATATTTGTACTTTTATTTAGATAACTAATATAAATACTTCTCTGCTACATAATTTAGACCTAACTGACTTTAGTTTCCAGTCTATGTGAGTCTATGCTCGTCCTCTGTGGGAATCCCTGCTGACATCACGTGTTTCTAAGCCAGCATCAGATATTAACTGCGTCCGCGTGATGCTTTTAATCTGTTCCTGGATCAGTGTTTCAGTGGCTCGGAGCTGCTGCTGATGGAGCGGCGGCCGCGTTGAGCTTCCAGTAAACGTCTGATTTTATAGTTTTATAGTTTGATGGTTATTACTGAGAGAGCTGAGCCTCAGTCAGTTCTTCCTCCTCCTCCTCTTCTTCACACAGCAGCATTAACACCAAGGTGCATCTTTTAATCTTCTTATAATCTTTTAAAAGAGTTTGAGCGACTTTAAATCTCCCGTCTCTTTTGACTGTTCCTTCTTTCTTTCCTTCCTCCCTCTTTCTTCCTTCCTCTTTTCCTCCCTGCGTCCTTACCCTTCCTTCCTCCTTTCCTTCCTCCCTTCCTTCCTTCCTTCCTTCCTTCCTTCCTTCCTTCCTTCCTTCCTTCCTTCCATCCTCCCATCCTCCTCTCCTCCTCTCTTCTCCTCCTTTCCTCACCTCTTCTCCTCCTCCTCTCCTCTCTTCCTCTCCTCTTCTCCTCCTCTCCTCCTCTCCTCTCCTCCTCTCCTCCTCTCCTCTTCCTCTCCTCTCCTCCTCCTCAGTAAACTGTCTTCATGTCTTATTCATCTCACCATCAGCGTTTCTGTGCAGTTTTAAAAGCTTCAAACAGAACTTGGCAGTATTTCTCCTCTAATGGGATCGTTCTGTTTGTTTTCCTCCTCCTCCTCCTCTTCCTCCTTCTCCTCCTCCTCTTCCTCCTCCTCCCTCTCTCACCAGTTAAAGTATATAGACACAGCTTCAATTAACGGATAATATCCTGCATGGATTTCACAGCTGTTAGTAACTTTAAACTCTGAAGCTTCAAACAAACTTTAGATAAAAGCTGTAAAAGTCTGTTTCTACTCATTAAAACACTCATTTAAATATTAAGAGTCACTTTCAAACAAGAACTAAACAGGAAGTCCAAAAACTTTCACAGGTGCAGAATCAAAAGTAAAACCAGAATGATGATCAGCTGTTAAAAGTTTCAATCTCTCAGATATTCGTCAAATCACCATGACAACCAATATATATATATACATACACAGTGCATCCGGAAAGTATTTCGGATCTGAGCAGCGCCATCTTGAAAATTTCAGGTGCATGCTGGGAAATATAATATAAAAACAGGGATTCTACTTATATGGGCATCAGGAGGAGCATGAGGCGCCCTCCTGAACCTGTGAACCAATCAACCTGTCAATCACCACGTAGCCACGCCCTAATGCATACCCTGCTTTAACGTCACATATAAAATCAGGGAGGCCAAAATGTCCCAAATGAACATCATACTGCATTGAAGAAGGCTTTAAACTAGCGATTGAGACCATAAACACATTTTGAAAACGTTTACTGAGGTTATAAATCAAGTGAGAAGTTGGTGAATTCTCCATTGACTTGTATAGAGACGGAAGTCCTTTTGACACCAAAACGGTCGCCCCCTGGTGGCCTTTTGATAGAATGCAGTTTTAAGTTACTTCCGCACCTGATTTGAAGACATATAAAGTTTGATCACTCTGGAAATTTGTGTCATTATGTTTTTAAAATACGGTATTTTCTAATTCATACAGAATATCCTAGAAATGACTTTTTACTATTAAACACTTAGTGAGAGTTTATTTGTCAGATTTTTTTTTTTAACTTTCTGCTCCTCTTAAAACTTTAATGCTGGAGCGATATTTGCTGACTAACTGTTTAAAATGTTTCGGACACACTGAGCGATCAATCACAGCGATCACATTATTTTCCAGCACTTTAAAAAGGAAACAAGCTGCTGATGTTTCTATAAATATATCAGAGAGCTGCTGCTGCTTCCGCTCCACTGTGATCAATAATGTCTCCAATCACTGATCAATAGAGACCAAGAAACATGTTTCTGATTCATATAGAATTTTCAGGAGCGTTCAGTTTTACTTTTGGTAAAAAAATGGTGCAAATTTCATTTCAAAAATACTAAATGTACATTTTAACAAACCTGATTGCTGCTTTTAAAACTAGTTTTAAAGTCTGTGTAAAGTAAGAATAAATATGTGTTCTGAGTTTGACATACCACAGAAAAGTGTGTTGTTAACCACCCTGCCAAAATTGAATGATTCAAAAAATCGTCAAATATATGAAATTAGGCTTCAAAGTTGTGTAATAGTCTGCCTATTTCTCTGCTGCCAAACACTGTGGGAGTGGCCGCCGAGTCCACTGAAGCCCCGCCCCCTACCAAGTGTCACCTGTCAATCAAAGTCACCACCTCTACCAGAAACATGGACAATAGGCCTGAGAGCTTTCTGCTGCTAACTCAGCGGCTAGCTCGGTGGCTAACTCAGCTGCTAGCTCGGCGGATAGCTCAGCGGCTAACTCAGCGGCTAACTCGGCGGCTAGCTAGGTGGCTAACTCAGCTGCTAGCTCAGCTAACTGTAGACTGTAGTAGTAGTGTGCGCTGAATGTATTTATACCTCTACAGCAGCAGGGGCGGGTTTATGCTAAGCCTAGCTCCACAATTCAAATCTAAATGGTTGAAATGCTTTTTACACCTTTTTTAGAAATACATTTATAACCTATTTAATGTCTTTAACTGATTTACCAACACTTATTCATCACTGAGCCATAAATGTAAGGTTATTTACTGGTCTATAAAAAATAAGAAAAACTGACTGATTTTAAGTTGTTTTAATGGTTTAAAACGGTTTCTCCCTGCGTCCAGTCTTAGAGATAAGCTGGTTTAACCCCCCTGTTGTACTTGAGTCAAGGAAGGAAGGGAGGAAGAAGGAAGGAAGGGAGGGAGGAATAAGGAATGAAAGGAGGGAGGGAGGAAGGGAGGAAGAAGGAAGGAAAGGAGGGAGGGAGGAAGGGAGGAAAGGAGGGAGGGAGGAAGGAAGGAAGAAGGAAGGAAGGGAGGGAGGAATAAGGAAGGAAAGGAGGGAGGGAGGAAGGGAGGAAGAAGGAAGGAAAGGAGGGAGGGAGGAAGGGAGGAAAGGAGGGAGGGAGGAAGGAAGGAAAAAGGAAGGAAAGGAGGGAGGGAGGAAGGAAAGGAAAGAATGAAGGAAGGAAGGAAAGAAGGAGGGAGGCAGGAAGGTAGGGGAGCAAAGAAAGAGAGAAGGAGGGAGGAAGGAAAGGAAGGAAGAAAGGGGGATGGAGGAAGGAAAGAAGGAAGGGAGGAAAGAGAGAGGAAAGAAAGAAAGAGAGAAGAAGGGAAGAAAGAAGGAACAGTCAAAACAGACGGGGTAATTTTGACCCGGGAGGACAACAGGAAGGTTCCCCTGCTTCCAGTCTTAGAGATAAGCTGGTTTATTTTTATATCAGACAGATTATAAATAAACTGAGGATTCTTCTTTTTTTCGGACTGTTCCTTTAAACCCGAAAAACGTGCAGGAAAAGTGTCGTCATTCAAGCCGAAGTAAGTAACAGGATGAACCGTGTTTCTGCTGGAGTGGAAAGGGCTGTCGAGCGTTACGCACACACACACACACACACACACACACACACACACACACACACACACACAGAGTGATGAAGAGCAGCACACGGCCGGACAGTCTGAGTGTTTGTGTGAAACCATTAGACGACCATCAGTGAGCAGCACTTCACTGCATCACACACACACACACACACACACACACACACACACACACACACACACACACACACACACACACACACACACACACACACACACACACACACACAACACACACACACACACACACACACACACACACACACACACACACACACAGGAAATACAAGAGAATAGGAAACAGTACAATGAAACAAAAAGCAAACTGCAAACAAATGAATCCTCCTGTCGTCCTCCCTCTCTTTTGACTGTTCCTTCTTTCCTTGCTCCCTTCTCCTTCCTTCCTTCATTCCTTTCCTTCCTCCTTTCCTTCCACCCTTCCTTCTCTCCTTCCTTCCTTTCTTTCTTTCCTTCCTTCTTCCTCCCTTCCTTCCTTCCTCCCTCCTTTCCTTCCTTCTTTCTTTCCTCCCTTCCTTCCTTCCTTCCTTCTTTCCTCCCTTCCTTCCTTCCTTCCTTCTTTCCTCCCTTCCTCCTTTCCTTCTTTCCTCCCTTCCTCCTTTCCTTCTTTCCTCCCTTCCTCTTGTCCTTTCTTTACCTGAGGACAACAGGAGGGTTAAATATCAGCTCGAATATGAGACGATATTTATTCTGGAAGCGACGTTAAAGAAATCGGAGTCGTTACTCGACGGCGGCGGTGGCAGCGGCAGCGTGTGTGTTTCAGCCTCGGAGGAATTAACGTCAGTATGAGAGGAAACGACGGGCAGCTGTCACACACGATGACGAGCCTCAGGAGGAAGAATGACAACCGACAGGAGGAAGAGTATTTTAAACCTCCGCCGACAGACTGACAGCAGACGATAGTGAGACTGTTACTGAGATGTAGCTTCAATAAAACACGTGTTTGATATGAAGGGATGGCCCCTATATTACAGACAATACGGTAAATCCAAAGCCTTTAACCAGCAGCTGCTCCGACTGACTCTCATTCATAAAGACTCAACTAGAAATATAATAAATATATATATATATATATATATATATATATATATATATATATATATATATATATATATATATATATATATATATATATATATATATATATATATATATATATATATATATATATATATATATATATATATATATATATATATATATATATATATATATATATATAATATATATATATATAATATATGAGTCAATCTTTATTTTAACCTTCGTGACCCCGTCTGTTTTTAACTGTTTCTTCTTTCCTCCCTTCCTCTCTCCCTCCTTTCCTTCCTTCTTCCTTCCCTCCATCCTTCCTTCCTCCCTCCTTTCCTTCCTTCTTCCTTCCCTCCTTTCCTTCCTTCTTCCTTTCTTCCTCCTTCCTACCTCCTTTCCTTCCTTCTTCCTTCCCTCCTTCCTTCTTCCTTCCTTCTTTCCTTCCTCCCTCCCTCCTTCTTCCCTCCTTTCCTTTCCTCCCTCCTTCCCTCCTTCCTTCCTTCCTCCCTCCCTCCTTTCCTTCCTTCCTTCTAATAATTCTGCTGGTGGTTTAAATAGGAAATTATTGCTCCGTTAATAAGATTTGAAGACTTATAGCAGCGTCTTGGTGTTTTGGTGTTTTGGTGGTGTGCCGTGTGGGCGTTGATTGACAGCTGTGATTGACAGCTGTGATTGACAGCTGTGATTGACAGCTGTGATTGACAGATGTGATTGACAGCTGTGAACGACAGCTGGCTCAAGGACTCACGCTAAGTTTAAACCTTCATTTGTTAAACTTTTACATGTAATTTAATGTCTGCTACGAGTTCACAAACATACTGATTAATCTGATAAATCTAAAGTTTTTAAATCTGGGAGGAAGAAGGAAGGAAGAAAGGAAGGAAGGGAGGAAAGAAGGAACAGTCAAAACAGACGGGGTCAATTTGACCCGGGAGGACGACACAAAGGTTCAATTTAATTATCATGAACAGAGTTTCATTCTTCCTGTGAGTTTTCAAGGGTTCATGTATTTTGGGTTTGTGAGGGTGTTTCCTATCTGACATCTATTCTACTCTGAAAATCATAATTATAAAGCAGAAATAAGGAAATTAGAAAGAAGAGAAAGCTGCTTCATAAAGGCTTTAATGATGAGAGGCTGACACAATCATTAATAACCAGACACGATGATGCTTCCCAACCCCGAACACGTCCACCAATCACCAATCAGATCGTTAATCAATCAAACGATGACGCACATTAGTGACAGAAGCACTTTGTCGATTGCTGCACTTCTTTCCAGTTGCTTACAGTATTTATTATGCACTTATCTACTTCCTGTTGTTTCTCGTTCCGACTCGATTATCTCGCCTCGCTTCTAAGTCTTATAAGAGTTGCACATGCACGTTCCTTCCTACCTTCCTTCCTTCCTTCCTTCCTTCCTTCCTTCCTTCCTTTCCTTCCTCTGTCTTTCTACCCTACATACCCCTTTCTTCCTTTCTTTTGTCTTTCCTTCCTTTCCTTCCCCTTTCCTTCTTTCCTCTGTCCTTCTTTCCTTCCTTCCTCCCTTCCTTCCTTCCTTCTTTCCTCCTTCTTTCTTTCCTCTGTCCTTCCTCCCTTCCTCTTTTCCTTTCTCCCCTCCTACCTTCCTTCCTTCCTTCTTTCTTTTGGCCGTCCTTCCTTCCTTCCTTCCTTCCTTCCTCCTTTCCTTCCTTCTTCCTCCCTTCCTTCCTCCCTCCTTTCCTTCCTTCATTCCTTCCTTCCTTCATTCCTCCCTTCCTTCCTTCCTTCCTTTGACATTCACAAAATCTTAATTCAGATATTTTCTCTTAGCAGTGAAACACGCCACACGTTTTAACACCTGCATTCAAACCTGCAGTACCTCATTTCTGGCCACTAGGGGGCAGCGCAACAAGCTGCAAACACAACATCTAACCAATTATCAGCTTTTAAAGCAGCTGTAGCTCACATGTTAGATTACTTCCACATCCAGCAGTTACTGATCAACATCATCATTCATTAGTTTATCATGTTTCTGTGTTTAAGTTCAATATTCTCTCTGTTAACTCTGTTTTTACTCTCTATCAGCTCCTGAGGGAAATATCTAAATGCTCCACTATGTTCACCAGCTAGTCTCCAGATAACTGGGTCTGTTAGCTGGTAGAGTACTGTGACTTTTTTAAGCAGCTTTTACTCTGAAAATGACGCTATGAGAGTGAACCAGAACAGTAAAGATGCAGCCAGACAGATAAACAACGAGCTGGAACTCAACTATAAAAGATCCTTAAAGCCGCATCGAGCTCCTCCTCAGCTTTACGGAGCTTTATAGTTCAGTTTCAGCTCACTGACAGAGAAGACATGTTATAGAAATATATGTTATAGATACTTTAAGCTGCAGAGTCTCTGATAATTCTCTGTATGCTTTAAAAACTGCAGGATTCAGCAAAACCAGACTTCAATGACGTCTAATTCAAGAAATCTACAGGAAACTCAACTGTAGCAGAAGACTCACATTGTGTCATTAAAGTCAGGAATGTAGATGCTCTTATAGCTTCTAGCTCTGTTTCTGCTCTCTACCAAAGGAAAGGAAAGGTTGAAGGAAAGCTCTGTAAAGCCCAGAGCAGCTGATCATTCTCTGTACACTATAAAACCTGCAGGATTCAGCAGTGAAGGACTCAGTTTAACCATCAGAAATGTTTCTTCGGCTTTACAAACTGACCATTGTGAACATTTAATGCAGCAGCTGGTCACATTTGGTGCTGAGCAGGTAGAGAACATATCTATCTATCTATCTATCTATCTATCTATCTATCTATCTATCTATCTATCTATCTATCTATCTATCTATCTATCTATCTATCTATCTATCTATCTATCATCTATCTATGAGAATAATAACACACTACGATGATCCTTGCAAAAATGTATCAGCATGAGCAGCAGTTAT
>NC_084979.1:31416350-31423850 GCF_963691925.1 Scomber scombrus | reverse complement strand
TATTCTTTCAACACGCTGCAGTTCTGCCTTAATTAATTTAAATAGTCTAATACTTAAATATTATTATTATTATTATTACTTTTATTATTAGTATGTGCACTTAGTAAAAGTCATAAAGTGTCCAAACAACATAAAACAAACTGTAACTGACGTCAAATGTTAAAACAAGCCAATAAATACATAAATAAATAAATAATAAATTAAAGCTTTTATTGATGTTTATTTATTGAACTGGTTTTACTGGTTTTACTGGTTTGTTTTAATCTGAGTCTGAACGCAGCAGTTTGGAGACGATCGGGTTTCATTTGTAACCGACAGCAACGTGAAGGAAACACAATCAGCTTCAGCACTTAGTCAGACAAAACACTAAACACACACACACATACATACACACACACACACACACACACACACACACACACACTACACACTACACACACACAACCTGGACACTGGAGCTGTGTGAATTTAAACATTTAACCTTTGTGTCGTCCTCCCGGGTCAAATTGACCCCGTCTGTTTTGACTGTTCCTTCCCTCCCTCCTTCTCTCTTTCTTTCCTTCCTCCCTCCCTCCTTCTTTCCTTCCTTCATTCCTTCCTTTCCTTCCTCTCTTCCTTCTTTCCTCCCTCCCTCCTTCTCTCTTTCTTTCCTCCCCCTAGCTTCCTTCCTTCCTTCCTCTTTTCCTTCCTTCCTCCCTCCCTCCTTCTTTCCTTCCTTTTTCCTCCCTTTCTTCCTTCCTCCCTCTTTTCCTTCCTTCTTCCTCCCTTCCTTCCTCCCTCCTTTCCTTTCTTCCTTCTTCCTCCCTTCCTCCCTCCCTCTTTTCCTTCCTTCTTCCATTCTTCCTCCCTCCCTCCCTCCCTCCCTTCCTCCCTTCCTCCCTCCCTCTTTTCCTTCCTTCTTCCTCCCTTTCTTCCTTCCTCCCTTTTTTCCTTCCTTCTTCCTCCCTCCCTTCCTTCCTCCCTCCATTCCTTCCTTCTTCCTCCCTCCCTTCCTTCCTCCCTCCCTTCCTTCCTTCTTCCATCCTTCCTTCCTCCCTCCCTTCCTTCTTCCTTTCTTCCATCCTTCCTTCCTCCCTTCCTTCCTTGACCCGGGAGGACGACAGGAGGGTTAAACAACAAACCTCTGAGCCGTTATTAGACCATATAATCGGGGGTTAGAACAGTAGAACATGCTGTGATGGTTTTTTTTTTATGCTTTTACAAACTTCAGCAGAGCTGCGGTGAGTCTCTGGTTAATATTTTAAAGCTCAGGTACACAGACGATGCTGTTAAATCTCTTCCTCTTCATTCAGCTCTGAGACTAATAACTCACATATGATCTTTTCCTTGGTTGGTAGTTAGAGTTTAGTAAAGGATCTGACCAGTGTTTTTAACCATCAGTCTAAATGACCATTAACTTTACTGAGTGGTTACTAAGAGCATAAGTTGGTAAGATGATGAATTCATAAATCAGTTAAACTAGATTTAAAAGCAGCATCAGGTTTGTTAAAATGTACATTTAGTATTTTTGTTGGTTTTATATCATTTGAAATGACATTTGCACCATTTTTTACCATAAGTAAGACTGAATGCTCCTGAAAATGTCAAATGGTGTAACCACAAAAGAATGATAAATATTACATAGTTTATCCTCCTAGAGAGAAGGAAAGATAAAGATAGGAAGAGGAGAAAAGAAAGGGAGGAAGAAGGAAGGAAGGATTGAAGGGAGGAAGAAGGAAGGAAGGGAGGAAGAAGGAAGGATTGAAGGGAGGAAGAAGGAAGGAAGGGAGGAAGAAGGAATGATAGGGGGAAGGAAGGAATTTGCACCATTTTTTACCAAAAGTAAAGCCCAATTTCCACTGGGTCCGTCAGCGGCACGTTACGGCTGCGCCGTAACTCAATGAGAGTATTTCCACCAGGAGCGTGTCAGCAACGTCTCAGCAACGTCCCAGCAGCGGCTCTCCGCGCCGCAGCGCTTTCAATCCGCAGCATTTCTATTTTTCACGGACACGTTTCTAACTCTAAGCTCAACAGAGCAGATTGCACCAGACAGGAAGTCAGACACAGAATCGGCATAATAAAACTTCCGTCCCCTTTCAAAATAAAACACAATGCGCAGATCACAACCTCACGTCCACATTACATCATAACCGGTGGCCCCAAGTCAGCAGTCAATCGATCAGAGGGTCTCGGAGAATTGGTCCGAGAAGCAAAGTAACCTGTTGTTTCTTGTTGTTGACTTTATACCATATACAGTCTATGCTTTATACACCCAGTTCGCGTGATCTCGCGGGAATACTGCTGGCTCGCAAGGCACCGCTCCGCTGCTGTAACGCTCCCGGTGTGAGTTGACGCCGGGCAGAGGACGTAGCTAAACTGTGGCGCAGCCGTTCCGCGCCGCTGACGGACCCGGTGGAAACCCTGGGTAAGACTGAATGCTCCTGAAAATGTCAAATGGTGTAACCACAAAAGAATGATAACTATTACATATTTTATCCTCCTAGAGAGAAAGAAAGATAAAGGAGGAAGAGGATAAAGAAAGAAAGAAAGAAAGAAAGAAAGAAAGAAAGAAAGAAAGAAAGAAAGAAAGAAAGAAAGAAAGAAAGAAAGAAAGAAGTAAAGCAGCAGGTTCCTGGTCTCCATGGTTACCAGAGTAAATGTAATATGTAGAACAATTGTATTCCATTACCTTTATTTAATATAAAGTTATAATGTAAGATCATGCCAAACTAGTTGATATGGTGTTTTATTGACTATTTACTGTTTTTAAGCAAGTTGAATTATTTGGTACAAAGTTTTTATGGTTACACCACTTAGACATTTTTACCATAATCCTCTAATATATTCTCTCTAAATGGATTAAAAGCAGAAATTTGATGCTGGGTCCACAAAAAAAGAATGTGTGAAGTTATTCATACGTTTATTTTATCATTTTAACCCTTTAACCCTCCTGTTGTCCTCCAGGGTCAAATTAACCCCGTCTGTTTTGGCTCCCCCCTTCCTTCTCTCTTTCTTTCCTTCCTCTCTTTCCTTCCTTCCTTCTTTCCTGCCTCCCTTCGTTCCTTCCTTCCTTCCATCTGTCCTTCCTCCCTCCTTCTCTCCTTCTTTCCTTCCTCCATCCCCCTTTCTTCCTTCTTTCCTTCCCTCCTTCCTTTGCTTCCTCCCTTCCTTCATCCTCCTTCTCTCTTTTGTTCCTCCCCCCTACCTTCCTCCTTTCCTTCTTTCCTCCCTCCCTCCTACCTTCCTTCCTTCCTTCCTTTCCTTCCTCCCTTCCTTCTTTCCTTTCCTCCATCCTTTCCTTCCTTTCTTCCTTCCCTCCTTCCTTTTTCCCTACTTTCCTTCCTTCTTCCTTCCTCCCTTCCTTCCTTCCTCCCTTCACATTTTAACATCTTTAAATTTAAATTAAACCTCATGGACACATAGAAACCCTCATTGACCCTGATGTTTACATATTTAGCTTCATAATTAAAGCAGGTGAAACATGAGAAAGCAGAAGCACATGCTGCCTGTGTGCAAAGAACAAACATGTACACACACACACACACACACACACACACACACATAGTCAGAAACAGCTTGTGAACGTGCGACGACATTTTCACACCTGTTGGATTTACCGTTGCTAACGACGACCGCTTCAGTCGTCAGTCATCTCATCTTAAATATGTAAATATGTAAAGACAGTGAGACTTTTACTGGAAACATCTGACAGTATGAGCAGCAACAATAGAGAGATAATGTGAGGCAACAACACACACACACACACACACACGCACACACACACACACACACACACACACACACACACTGCCTCAAGGTACATGTACAGCATGTGTATACGCCCACACAGAGACACAAAACGAGCTGCAACGCATGATGAATATGAAGGCAGTACGAAAACACACACACACACACACACACACACACACACACACACACACACACACACACACACACACACACACACACACATACAGTTCAGTTCCAGTTAAATATTAAATAATAGATGTGAGGAAACGTTGGTCAGCTGTCAGACCGTTCACATATGACAATTGACATTTCACACAAACACACACACACACACACACACATACACACACACACAAACACACACAAACAAACAAACACACACAAACACATAAACACGTATAAAAGTTTAATGTCTGTGTGTCGAAAACATTTTATCCAGAAGCTTTAGTTCTGGTTGAATGAAACTTTAAAGGGTCAGTTCACCCACATAACACACATTTACAGCTTATTTATATCCTGCTCTCATGTGGAGCAAAGGGCTCTTAAAGGGACAGGCACTAAAACAGCTTTTAAAGGGACAGGAGCTCAAACTGCTCTTAAAGGGACAGGCACTAAAACGGCTCTTAAAGGGACAGGCGCTAAAACGGCTCTTAAAGGGACAGGCGCTAAAACGGCTCTTAAAGGGACAGGCACTAAAACGGCTCTTAAAGGGACAGGCGCTAAAACGGCTCTTAAAGAGACAGTAGCTAAAACCGCCTTAAAGAGACAGGAGCTAAAACGGCTCTTAAAGAGACAGGAGCTAAAACGGCCTTAAAGAGACAGGAGCTAAAACGGCTCTTAAAGAGACAGGCACTAAAACGGCTCTAAAAGGGACAGGAGCTAAAACGGCCTTAAAGAGACAGGAGCTAAAACGGCCTTAAAGAGACAGGAGCTAAAACGGCCTTAAAGACACAGGCGCTTAAACGGCCTTAAAGAGACAGGCCCTAAAACGGCTCTTAAAGAGACAGGAGCTAAAACGGCCTTAAAGAGACAGGCGCTAAAACGGCCTTAAAGAGACAGGAGCTAAAACGGCCTTAAAGAGACAGGAGCTAAAACGGTTCTTAAAGAGACAGGAGCTAAAACGGCTCTAAAAGAGACAGGAGCTAAAACGGCCTTAAAGAGACAGGCGCTAAAACGTCCTTAAATAAACAGTAGCTATAACGGCTCTTAAAGAGACAGGAGCTAAAACGGCCTCAAAGAGACAGGAGCTAAAACGTCCTTAAAGAGACAGGAGCTAAAACGTCCCTTAAAGAGACAGGAGCTAAAACGGCCTTAAAGAGACAGGAGCTAAAACGGCTATTAAAGAGACAGGCACTAAAACGGCTCTCAAAGAGACAGGAGCTAAAACGGCTCTTAAAGAGACAGGAGCTAAAACGGCTCTTAAAGAGACAGTAGCTAAAACGGCCTTAAAGAGACAGGAGCTAAAACGGCTCTTAAAGAGACAGGAGCTAAAACGGCCTTAAAGAGACAGGAGTTAAAACGGCTCTTAAAGAGACAGGAGCTAAAACGGCTCTTAAAGAGACAGGAGCTAAAACGTCCTTAAAGAGACAGGAGCTAAACGGCTCTTAAAGAGACAGGAGCTAAAGCGGCCTTAAAGAGACAGGAGCTTAAACGGCTCTTAAAGAGACAGGAGCTAAAACGGCCTTAAAGAGACAGGAGCTAAAACGGTTCTTAAAGAGACAGGAGCTAAAACGGCCTTAAAAAGACAGGAGGTAAAACGGCCTTAAAGAGACAGGAGCTAAAACGGCCTTAAAGAGACAGTAGCTAAAACGGCTCTTAAAGAGACAGGAGCTAAAACGGCCTTAAAGAGACAGGAGCTAAAACGGCCTTGAAGAGACAGGAGCTAAAACGGCCTTAAAGAGACAGGCGCTAAAACGGCCTTAAAGAGAAAAGCGCTAAAACGCCCTTAAAGAGACAGGAGCTAAAACGGCCTTAAAGACACAGGCGCTTAAACGGCCTTAAAGAGACAGTAGATAAAACCGCCTTAAAGAGACAGGAGCTAAAACGGCTCTTAAAGAGACAGGCGCTAAAACGTCCTTAAAGAGACAGTAGCTATAACGGCTCTTAAAGAGACAGGCGCTAAAACGTCCTAAAAGAGACAGACGCTAAAACGGCCTTTAAAGAGACAGGAGCTAAAACGGCTCTTAAAGAGACAGGAGCTAAAACGTCCTTAAAGAGACAGGAGCTAAAAGGGCTCTTAAAGAGACAGGCGCTAAAACCTCCTTAAAGAGACAGGAGCTAAAACGGCCTTAAAGAGACAGGAGCTAAAACGGCCTTAAAGAGACAGGAGCTAAAACGGGGCTCTTAAAGAGACAGGAGCTAAAACGGCCTTAAAGAGACAGGAGCTAAAACGGCTCTTAAAGAGACAGGAGCTTAAACTGACTCTTAAAGAGACAGGAGCTAAAACGGCTCTTAAAGAGACAGGAGCTAAAATGGCCTTAAAGAGACAGGAGCTAAAACGGCTCTTAAAGAGACAGGAGCTAAAACGGCCTTAAAGAGACAGGTGCTAAAACGGCCTTAAAGAGACAGGCCCTAAAACAGCCTTAAAGAGACAGGCGCTAAAACAGCCTTAAAGAGACAGGCGCTAAAACGTCCTTAAAGAGACAGGCGATAAAACGTCCTTAAAGAGACAGGCGCTAAAACGTCCTTAAAGAGACAGGAGCTAAAACGGCTCTTAAAGAGACAGGAGCTAAAACTGCCTTAAAGAGACAGGAGCTAAAACGGCCTTAAAGAGACAGGCGCTAAAACGTCCTTAAAGAAACAGGAGCTAAAACGGCTCTTAAAGAGACAGGACCTAAAACGGCCTGTTAATAGACAGACGCTGAACTGAGCGGCTGCATAAAGGACCAGTAGAAGATAAATAAGGAGTTTTTATCTGGAAATCATGTAAAGATATTCCAGTAGAGACACAGAATATTGACTTCCTTAGACCCAAGCTTTTATTTGTCATGAATATTAAATTACTCCTATATATTTGGGATTAGAAGGACCTGATGAGTAGAAAAACTGAGCTTCGTCTTTGAACAGGAAGTACATTTACACCAATGATAATAAAGTCCCAATGTCCTCAAATGAGTACTTCTTGATTAGCAGAGTCGTAGCTTGTTGTTTCCGCTAAAATTAGTCAAATTGGTATCAAACTACAAACTTTATTAAAGCATAAATGAACAAAATTTTTCCTGCCATCTCATTTTCACACAGATTTTTAAACTGTAATGTGTCCTTGCGACCACTAGGTGGCACAGAAACGTGTGTATCATAGACTGTATATAAGAAATGGACGTAACATATCCCATTGGTTTGTGGGCTGCTGCTTGGAAGCCAATAGTATCGGATCTGAGCAGCGCCATCTTGAACATTTCAGGTGCATGCTGGGAAAAATAAAAACAGGGATTCTACTTATATGGGCATCAGGAGGAGCATGAGGCGCACTCCTGAACCTGTGAACCAATCAACCTGTCAATCACCACGTAACCACGCCCTAATGCATACCCTGCTTTATCGTCACATATAAAATCAGGGAGGCCAAAATGTCCCAAATGAACATCATACTGCATTGAAGAAGGCTTTAAACTAGCGATTGAGACCATAAACACATTTTGAAAACGTTTACTGAGGTTAGAAATCAAGTGAGAAGTTGGTGAATTCTCCATTGACTTGTATAGAGACGGAAGTCCTTTTGACACCAAAACGGTCGCCCCCTGGTGGCCTTTTGATAGAATGCAGTTTTAA
>NC_084979.1:31396350-31411350 GCF_963691925.1 Scomber scombrus | reverse complement strand
CTTCCATCCTTCCTTCCTCCCTTCCATCATTACTTCCTTCCATCCTTCCATCT
The DNA here is from genome assembly GCF_963691925.1 of Scomber scombrus. Classification (NCBI taxonomy): domain Eukaryota; kingdom Metazoa; phylum Chordata; class Actinopteri; order Scombriformes; family Scombridae; genus Scomber; species Scomber scombrus. Next base: position 31,411,297 of record NC_084979.1, on the reverse strand, counting down.
TTCCTTCTTTCCTTGACTCGAGGACAACAGGAGGGTTAAAAAAAAAAAATGCACAAATTGCTCTCAGGCTTCTCGTCCTCCTCCTCTTCCTCACTGGCTGTGAGGTTAAAACTTCATCATCATCATCATCATCATCATCATCATCATCATCATCATCATCATCATCATCGTCCTTCCTCCTCAACATACACCTCTCTCCCATTTCCATCTAAAGAACCAGAGAATCACTTCCTCCCTCCGTCGTCATTCACAAGATTAAAAATCATCTCATCAGCAAACACTTCCTTCCTCCTTTCCTTCTTCCTCCCTTCCTCCCTTCCTTCCATCCTTCCATCTTTCCTTCCTTCCTTCATTCTTCCTCCCTTCCTTCCTTCCTTCCTTCGTTCCTCCTTTCCTTCCTTCTTTCCATCCTTCCATCTTTCCTTCCTTCCTTCCATCTTTTCTTCATTCCTTCCTTCCTTCCTTCCTTCCACCCTTCCTTCCTTCCATCTTTCCTTCAATCTTTCCATCTTTCCTTCCTTCCTTCCATCTTTCTTTCCTTCCTTCCTTCCTTCCTTCCTTCCTTCCACCCTTCCTTCCTTCCTTCCTTCCACCCTTCCTTCTTTCCTTCAATCTTTCCATCTTCCCTTCCATATTTCCTTCCATCCTTCCATCTTTCCTTCTTTCCATGACTCGAGGACAACAGGAGGGTTAAAAAAAAAAAGCACAAATTGCTCTCAGGCTTCCTTGGCTGAGAGGTTAAATCATCATCATCATCATCATCATCATCATCATCATCATCATCATCATCATCATCGTCCTTCCTCCTCAACATACACCTCTCTCCCATTTCCATCTAAAGAACCAGAGAGTCACTTCCTCCCTCCGTCGTCATTCACAAGATTAAAACTCATCTCATCAGCAAACACGCTGCGTCTTCCTCTCTGCGGAGTCACACTCTCTAATATCTTCCTCTTCCTCGCGCTCTAATAGTCTGGTCCGAAGCCTCCGGAGACAAAAAGTAATAAAACCTTCTGACGGTGTTGATGTATATAATGTACTATAAGAAGATACTTATACTTATATTCATTTCCTCAAAAGAGATCATAATAAACCACTGCTGCAAAGTAACTAAGTACATTTACTCAAGTATAATGTTGAAGTACTTGTACTTTACTGTAGTACAGTTTGAGGTACTTGTACTTTATTGTAGTACAGTTTGAGGTACTTGTACTTTACTGCAGTACAGGTTGAGGTACTTGTACTTTACTGCAGTACAGTTAGAGGTACTTGTACTTTACTGTAGTACAGTTAGAGGTACTTGTACAGTTTGAGGTACTTGTACTTTACTGTAGTACAGTTAGAGTTGGATGTCTCGAGACCACTTCTACGTAGTCTCAGTCTTGTCACAGTCTCGACCGTCTTTGGTCTCGGATCCCTCGGTCTCGTCTTGGTCTTGCGGTCTCAGGTCGACATAGTGGTCGGGAGATTTGCAACAAGTAATGTAATAATAATGCAACATTAAATTATTTCGCCTTTCACGCCCTTCACATTCAACCAATCAATGACATCCATGTATAAACTGGCGCTCATCCAATCAAAAGACACAAGTGTAGCTAGCGCGAAACGTTAGGTTTACGTCGTAGCAGTCAGTCTCAGTCAGACCTAGTAATAATAATGTCAGCAAATTCCGCCATCATTAAATTTGCATTCATGGAACATAAAGAAATTTGCAGTCCAGGGGCAAGATAGAAGCTTTCTGCAAAATGCAAGTTTTGCAAAGTCTCTCTCACCGAAACAGCCGGGACCACATCAACGTTCACCAGACACGCGGAGAGGTAAGCTAGCCAGTTGGTCCTGGCTCCAAACTCTTTACCCATACCATTATGTATCATGACATGCTCTTCTTACTCGCGCGGTATAAATTATTTAGGGACGGATATTTTTTTGCAAGCTTCAGATCTTTGCAGACTTACTGAAACATTTTTGGCTAAGAGTGTAACTACATGCTAAGTACAGGTAGTTAACTTTAGTTTTTTTTGGTCTCGTCTCGACTTTGTCTTGGTCTTGACTCAGTCTGTCTTGGTCTCGGTCTTGATACCCTTTGGTCTTGGTAGTGTCTTGGTCTCGGTTTAGGCGGTCTTGACTACAAGTCTAACTACAGTTTGAGGTACTTTTACTTTACTGTAGTACAGTTTGAGGTACTTTTACTTTATTGCAGTACAGTTTGAGGTACTTGTACTTTACTGCAGTACAGTTTGAATAATATATCAGTCAGAGGACCAAACCACTACTTTTACTGTAATACTGCATACTACATCACTCATAATACTGCAGTACTTTTACTGTAATACTGCATATTACATCGCTCATAATACTGCAGTACTTTTACTGTAATACTGCATACTACATCACTATAATACTGCAGTACTTTTACTGTAATACTGCATACTCAGTATGTTTTTTCTGACTCTTAAAGCAACACTGAGTCGGAGGCAAAAACAAAAACAAACACTTTTAGCAGACGTACTCTGAGGATGAGATATTACATTACAGCCTGTTTCATGGCTGCCGGCTGAAGTGCTTCTCAATCAATATTGGACCAATATCAAAACCTGTCGTCCCCATTAGTGACTTGGACACAAAATGATGGAAGAAAAGGATCCAGACATATTCTGCCATTGTTTTCCCCCTGCAGTGTGTTTGTTTATCTCTGCAGAGTGAGCCGGGGCTAATGTAGCATGTAGCCTGCAGCTGAGTGTTTGTTTCATGTGTAATTTATAAGAGCACCTCCCCCCCCCCGATGAATGATTAATGCAGAGGTGTAAATAGGTTCTGCAGAGGTTATCTTGCATTATCTTAGCGCTGCCACACCTGAGTGCCGGTCAGTCAGTCGGTCGGCTGAGTGTTACTCAGAGTCACAGGAAGCACATCGACCTGGAAGCCGAACGTAAACAACACCGTCGGTTTATTAAGCTGGACTGTTTTAACCCTCCTGTTGTCTGCGAATCAAGGAAGGAAGGAAAGATGGAAGGAAGGAAGGAAGGGAGGAAGGAAGGATGGAAGGACGGACGGAAGGAAGGAAGGAAGGGAGGAAGGAAGGGAGGAAGGAAAGATGGAAGGATAGAAGGAAGGAAAGATTGAAGGAAGGAAGGAAGGAAAGATGGAAGGAATAAAGGAAGGAAGAAGGACGAAAAGGAGGGAGGAAGGAAGGGAGGAAAGGAAAGAAGGAAGGGAGGAAGGGAGGAAGGACGGAAGGATGGAAGGAAGGAAGGAAGAAGGGAGGGAAGGAAGGAAGGAGGGAGGAAGGACAGACGGGGTCAATTTGACACGGGAGGATGACACAAAGGTTAAGGTGTATAAGTCAGTTTATTGGTTTGTTTTTTTATAGTTTCTACTCTTCGTGTTATAATCTGATATTTTAACGGTGGATGATTTGCTGTTGCTTTAACATCCTGCAACCCTGCGTCCTCATATGGGGACATTAGATTTTTAGATTTACTGGACTTTATGCTAAACTTGACCCTGTCTGTTTTGACTGTTCCTTCCTTCTCTCTGTCCTTCCTCCATCCCCCTTTCTTCCTTCCTTCCCTTCCTCCCTTCCTTCCTCCTTCTCTCTTTCTTTCCTCCACCCTAACTTCCTCCCTTCCTTCTTTCCTCCGTCCTCCCTCCCTCCTTCCCTTCCTTCCTTCTTCCCTCCCTTCCTTCCTTCTTCCTCCCTTCAAATAATACAGAAACATCTAGCTTCACTCTGTCCTAGGTTTAAAAAAAATACCCCAAATTAACATGTTTGCTCTTGTTTAGTTAATTTGTACAGAAGAAATCGTCCATATGCAGACGACACACCGCTGTATATTTCTTTCTCCTCTTAGCTGCTTAAACCAGCTGTTCTGATAAGTTAGCCTCGCTGTAATGTAAGCTACTGTTTACAAATGGAAGAAATACACATTACTAAACAAACTAGTTGTTACGGAGAGATTAGTTAAATATATTTACAGCTTCTAAGCGTTAGGGTTACACTTTAACAATATAACCTGAAATACAGTGAGGCAATCTATTAGATTTCATTATATTTCTGTCTATGTATAATTTATTTGTTAAAAAAGGTTGTTTTTAGGATGTGTCCTGCTTTTTGAATTGATCATCTTGCTGAACCTTATTTATTACAGATACATTACGAGTCAAGAAAAGATAAAAACTAACTTATGCAAAAGGTTTAAGATCAGAATCTCAGTTTAAGCTCTTAGATAATAATAATGTATTCAGAGTAAAAACAGAGAATCTTCTTCTTCTGGAGGTTTTTACATGTTCAGTCTCAGTGTGTTTAAATGTGTTGAAATGTTCGGCTTCAGGCTTCTTCTGCTCATTAGTACGTACGATACTTCTACGCTCTGAACTACAGATGCCTTCATTATATCTGGTCTGAACTCATCCTCATCGTCCCTGTGAATCACACTGAAAGTTAATTTAGGTCTGATCTCAGAGTTCAGGCTCCTTTATGAAGCGTCCGGCTCTCTGACCCACATGCAGCAGAGCTCTCCATCACCAGGAAACACTCTGATGTACTGCCCCTTTAAGGTCGGAGGGTAACCACGGTTACCACTGATTGATCTTTGACTGACAGATAGAAACAGAGAGTAATATGCGGCGTTGCATTTTAAAGTCTGATGTTTTGTTGACTCATCCATCTACACCAGCCTCCTCTTCCTCATCCTCCTCTTCTTCTTCCTCCTCTCTTTCTTTCCTTCCTTCCTTCCGTGTGTCCTTCTTCCCTCCCTCCTTCTCTCTTTCTTTCCTTCCTCCCTCCCTCCTTCTTTCATTCCTTCCTCCCCTCCTTCCTTCCTTTCCTTCCTCTCTTCCTTCTTTCCTCCCTCCCTCCTTATTTCTTTCTTTCCTCCCTCCTTTCTTCCTTCTTTCCTTCCTTCCTTCCTTTCTTTCCTCTCTTCCTTTCTCCCTCCCTACCTCCTTCTCTCTTTCTTTCCTCCCTCCTTTCTTCCTTCCTTCCTTCCTCTCTCCTTTCCTTCCTTCCTCCCTTCCTCTTTTCCTTCCTCTCTCCTTTCCTCCCTTCCTCTTTTCCTTCCTCTCTCCTTTCCTCCCTTCCTCTTTTCCTTCCTCCCTCCCTCTTGATCTTTCACTGTCAGATAGAAACAGAGAGTAATATGCGGTGTTGCATTTTAAAGTCTGATGTTTTGTTGACTCATGAATCTAGACCAGCCTCTTCCTTCCTCATCCTCTCCTTCTTCCTCCCTTCCTTCCTCCTCCTCCTTCATCACTCCTCACCCAGAAGACTCACACAGTATAGAGCCTTTTACGGCCTGTACGAGCTCTGTACTGGGTGCATAAAATATAAAAAATTATAGTCTTTAATCCAAACTCTCAGGATGGAGATAAAATAATCCTCCTGCAGGATAAATTGTTCCCTGATATCCATCTACTGTTGTCCTAGAGTCAAGGAAGGATGGAGGGAGGAAGGAAAAGAAGGAAGGAAGGAAGGAAGGAATGACGGAGGAAAGGATGAAGGAAGGAAGATAGGAGGGAGGCAGGGAGGAAAGGAAGGAAGGAAGGAAGGAAAGAAAGGTGGGAGGAATGAAGGGAGGAAGGGAAGGAAGGAGAGGAAAGAAGGAAGGGAAGGAAGGAATGACGGCAGAAAGAAGGGAGGAAGGAAGGTAGGAGGGAGGAAGGAAGGAAGGAAGGGAGTGAAAGAAAGAAGGAGGGAGGGAGAAGGAAGGACAGAAGGAAAGGAAGAGGAAGGCCAGACGGAAGGACACAAAGTCTCTCTCTCTCTCTCTCTCTCTCCTCTCTCTCTCTCTCTCTCCTCTCTCTCTCTCTCTCATCTCTCTCTCTCTCTCATCTCTCTCTCTCTCTCTCTCTCTCTCTCTCTCCTCTCTCTCTCTCTCTCTCTCTCTCTCTCTCTCTCTCTCTCTCTCCCCCCCCCCTCAGTGACCCACAGTTTATAATTTAACACTCATGCATGATAGATGAGACACTCGCACAGGAACGAGCCAAATTCAGACACAACACACAAGTTCTGCATTTAAAAAGGCTGAAGAAGAGAAAAAGAATAAAGAGGGAGGAGATGGAGGAGAGGAGAGGAGAGGGGAAGGTAAAAAGATATGGATGGAGAGATAGAGAGAGAGAGAGAGAGAGAGAGAGAGAGAGGAAGGGAAGATATATATCGACTTAGAAAAGGAGAAGAAGACAGTAAGTGGAAAGAGAAGGAGGAGGAAGAGGAGTTTCACTGTGTTGATGTCTATATTTATGTATTTAAAAGCTACAGAGGGAAGAGGAGAAAAAGACAATGAAGCAGAAAGAAGAAAAAGAGATGGAGGAAAGGGAATAAAAAGAAGACATGAAAGAAAGAAAGGAAAGGGAGAAACAGAGAGATAGAGAGAGAATGGATGGATTAAGGAGGAGGAGGAAGAAGATGGGATCCTCTGAGGGGTTTTGCATTTTGAAAGCAGAAGCTCCGCCCGTCTGGGACGCGCCGGCTGCAGACAAACAAACGCACCCTGAGAGAGACGCGGAGCAGCGAACACGATGCTGTCGACGGCGAAGATGATTTAAAACATCAACTCTTCATCTTTAGGAAGTCATCATGCACTCAAGGGTCCACTTACTAGTTTCCTACACACATCTCAGTCTTCTTAGGGCGCACTCACACTAGGGCCAGTTGTTCCGTACCGTGCTGAATCACGGATGTCCCCCCCCCCCCCCCGTCCCCCCGCTGGGCTGCACTCACATTACTCAAACCCAACTGTACTCAGGCACGGTTGCCTCAGACACATACGTTGCACGTTGTCTACTCCAGTAAAAGCAGACGTCCTGATTCAACTCTTTACTCCAGTAAAAGTAAGACTTAGTTTAATGACTTAGAAGTCACCAAATGACTTTAACTAAAGTTAGTTTATATAATGCAGATTAGTAAAATATGACTTTTATGAAGTCACAGTCACAGACAATAAACTTAGCATTTCATAACTGTGGTAGCAGCGGTGCAGCAGATGTAATGAAGTCCACGCAGCACGCTGGATGCAAACTAATATTAAGCCTTTAGCCTTTTCATTATAATGTCCATGGACATAAATTGAGTTCTTTTGCCTTAATAATGATAAAATAATACACAACAAATGGTTGGATTGGGAACTCATATATGCATAATGTCTCGTTGCATTTAGTGTTGCTTGTGAAATGACCAGGGCTCAGCTAGTGTTGCCTTTTAAAAAATCGTTGATATTGGCTTCTTTTCCAGGGATTTAAAATGTTTATTTTGGAGAAAAATATGAATCCCTAGTGCACATGCGTGACCAAGTGTACCGTGCTAAGCACACCTCTTCCAACCGTACCGTACCAGGGAAGGGTACCGTACTCAAGCACAGTACACTTGCACTCACACTAGACTAATAATCCAGACTTTAGGGGGCAAACATGCTTGGGCACGGTACGATTGCCTAGTGTGAGTACGCCCCAACAGCAGCTGCAGGAAGCTCGAAATATAAGATATTAAAGCAAAATCATGAGGAAAAATGTTTTGTATTAGCAAATTTATACGTAATAATACTTAATTAAGCCATTTTAAAATTGTACTCAGCTGGTTTAAACCCTTTACATACTGTTTATATTCTGACTCATAATTAGAAAATCTACACTGAGTCACATTCATTAAATCTCCCATCAGTCATTAATAAATGTTTGATTAATCCTTTAATGAAGCTGTATTCTCTTTATTTATGGGGGGATAAAGACATTCTCAATCACTATTTTATGGTCCAGGAGAACATTTTGTAGAATATAATTTTTCTATAATAAACACAGGTCAGATTTGCACATTTGCATATATATAAAATGTTGTATCAGCTGCACAAAATTTAAATAAGTTGCATTTTATTTCCATTTTAGTAAACTGTGGGTCATGTTAGGAAAGGCCAGCTAAAAGAAATGTGTATATGTTGTTTTTAAAGCTCCTCAAATGTAAAATAATTGACCCATTTTTACATTTGACAGCCTTAAAAACATCATATACACATTAATTAATTACATTTATATCAATTAAACACAGAAACACCCTAAAATCACTTTATTCTAACTCACAGAAACAAACCTTTAAAGAAGTGAAGAGCAGAATTAATATCCTTACTGTCAATGTATAAAACTCAGTCAGTCTCCACACACACACATATAAAAAGACACACACATATAAAAACACACACACACACACATATAAAAAGACACACACACACACACACACATATGACCATGCAGTCACACAGATGTACATGCTGCATGCCGGCACGCAACTATGTGCTTGAATACACACACACAGACACACACACACACACACACTGATACACACACACACACACACACACAGACACGAGGGTCAATGGGTGGTCGACTTAAATTAGTGAGAGCGAGAAGACACTTCCTTCTCACGCAATCCTCTCTTCTTCTCTCTCTCACACAGACACACACACACACACACAGACTCATTCATCTCCCAGTCGTTCACACGCTCTTCATGCCTCCAGTAAACAAACATCTGTAATAAAGCTTCTCTGTAACCAACGGTAACCAACGGTAACGCTCAGTTAAGCTCCAGATGTTAATCCTCCTCTCTGACTCTTACAGGTAATTGGTGATGTCAGCGTGAATCAATAACCTGTCAGTCATTGCTCCGTGCTGATTGGTTGGCCCTTACTGTGTCTGACCGGTGTGTTTGTTTTGTTTGGATGAAACCAAATCACTTAAACTGTGAACTGAATCTACCAAATAAAGTTACCTTACCTTAATGTTGTTGTCCGCTAACCGTTTCTTCACCACCTCTGCTGAGTGTTTCCTGCTGAAATGTCTCTGCAGACATCAGCCTGATGTTGTTGAATCTTCATGTATTTGCTCTTTTTTCATGGTGCTGTTTACTGTGATTAGGTTCCCTGGTCCATTGGCTGAAAAACACCCCCAAGCCATTAAGGGAGGAAGTAGGGAAGGAAGGAAGAAGGAAGGAAAGGAGGGAGGAAGGAAGGATGGAAGGTAGGAAGGAAGGAGGGAAGGTAGGAGGGAGGGAGGAAAAGGAAGGAGGGAAGGTAGGAGGGAGGGAGGAAAGAAAGAAGGAGGGAAGGTAGGAGGGAGGGAGGCAAGAAGGAAGGAAGGAAGGAAGGAAGGAAGGAGGGAAAGAAGTAGGGAAGGAAGGGAGTAAGAAGGAAGGAAAGGAGGAAGGAAGGATGGAAGGTAGGAAGGAAGGAGGGAAGGTAGGAGGGAAGGAGGAAAGAAGGAAGGAGGGAAGGTAGGAGGGAGGGAGGAAGGATGGAAGGTAGGAGGGAGGGAGGAAAGGAGGAAAGAAGGAAGGAAGGAAGGAAGGAGGGAAAGAAGTAGGGAAGGAAGGGAGTAAGAAGGAAGGAAAGGGGGGAGGAAGGAAGGATGGAAGGTAGGAAGGAAGGAGGAAGGTAGGAGGGAGGGAAAAAAGAAGGAAGGGGGGAAGGTAGGAGGGAGGGAGGAAAGAAGGAAGGAGGAAAGAAGGAAGGAAGGAAGGAAGGAAGGAGGGAAAGAAGTAGGGAAGGAAGGGAGTAAGAAGGAAGAAAAGGAGGGAGGAATGAAGGAACAGTCAAAACAGACGGGGTCAATTTGACCCGGGAGGATGACACAAAGGTTAATAATACTTTGCACTGTAGTCACTGGAACTTGAAAACATTTAGATTTATCGCCCTTTTCTGACTTGTGAGCAGCAGCAGATCCTCAGTGAGCTGCTGCTGTCTTCACCATGAGAGAGAGAGCTGCTGTCTGTCACCTGTTGGGTTGATTAAAGCAGCTGTTCCCAATGAATCAGGGTAATCAGGAAGCTTCAGAACAGCTTGGACTATTAGGAATGGTAGAGAACGTATAGACAGTGACAGTTTACAAAGGGACATGCCACTTTTTGTTCAAATGTAAATAAAAGCTGAGAAATATTTTTTTCCACAGTGATTATTATCTTCTGGGAGGCGCCTGGGTCATTTCCGGTCAAAAAACAACTTTCTGGTTGAATAAAAGTAACATTAAAGACTGTGTAAAGTGAATTCAGACATTTTCTTCTAAACACATTAAATAGGTCATAAATGTATTTCTAAAAAAGGTGTAAAAAGCATTTCAACCATTTAGATTTGAATTGTGGAGCTAGGCTTAGCATAAACCCGCCCTGCTGCTGTAGAGGTATAAATACATTCAGCCCACACTACTACTACAATCTATAGTTAGCCAGTTAGCAGCTGAGTTAGCCACCGAGCTAGCAGCTGAGCTAGCCGCCGAGCTAGCAGCTGAGTTAGCAGCAGAAAGCTCTCAGACCTAGCGTCCATGTTTCTGGTAGAGGTGGTGACTTTGATTGACAGGTGACACTTGGTAGGGGGCGGGGCTTCAGCGTTTGGGAGCAGAGAAATAGGCAGACTGTTACACAACTTTGAAGCTTAATTTCATATATTTGGTGATTGTTTTAATCATTCATATTTGGCAGGGTGGTTAACAACACACTTTTCTGTGGTATGTCAAACTCAGAACACATATTTATTCTTACTTTACACGGACTTTAAGTCAAAATTTGCCATGGGTATGAATAATTTCGGGCTTGATTGTATATATATATAAATATATATGTGTGTGTGTATTAATCTCTGTCAATAATATTATTTTGAAGAGATAAAAAGTGTTCATGAAGCTTTGAGATGATTATTTTCACAGTCTGGTGGATGTTTGGTGGATTTAGCAAAACTTCTGAGAGCGATACGATGCTTAATGAAATAATACATTTAAACGTATGTGACGGCTACATCTGCTAGATTTCATCTTTTCTATCTTTATTCAAACTCAGCTCGTCATTTATTTAAACTCCAGCTGAACATCTGCCATCCTGAACTTTATGTTTCTATGTTGTTGTTTCTATTGTCTGTCTTTATTGTGTTTTACTAGAACCGGCCTGTTGTCCTCGAGTCAAGGAAGGAAGGGAGGGAGGAAGGAAGGAAGGACAGATGAAAGAAGGAAGGGAGGAAGGGAGGGGGAGGAAAGAAAGAGAGAGAAGGAGGAAGGGAGGAAGGAAAGGAAGGAAGGAGGGAAGGGAAGGAAAGAAGGGAGGGAGGAAGGAAGGAAGAAGGAAGGAAGAAAGAAGGACAGACGAAAGAAGGAAGGGAGGAAGGGAGGGGGAGGAAAGAAAGAAAAGGAGGGAGGGAGGGAGGGAGGGAGGAAGGAAGGAGGGAAGGAAAGAAGGAGGGAGGAGGGAGGAAGGAAGGACAGAAGGAAGGAATAAAGGGGGATGTAGGAAGGGCAGGAAGGACAGATGAAAGAAGGAAGGGAGGGGGAGGAAAGAAAGAGAAAAGGAGGGAGGGAGGGCGGGAGGAAGGGAGGAAGGAAAGGAAGGAAGGAGGGAAGGAAAGAAGGAGGGAGGGAGGGAGGAAGGACAGAAGGAAGGAATAAAGGGGGATGTAGGAAGGAAAGAAGGAAGGGAGGTCAGAGAGAGGAAGGACAGACGGAAGGAGGGGAGGGAGTATGGAAGGGAGGAAGAAGGAAGGAAAGGAGGGGGAAGGAAGGAAGGGAGGAAGAAGGAAGGAAAGGAGGGATGGAGGGAGGAAAGAGAGACAAACACACACACACACACACACACACACACACACACACACACACACACACATACACACACACACACACACACACACACACACAGCCCTCCTGACAGACATCTTGACGTGCTTGTTCTATAATTAAACTGTCATCCTCAGGATCAGACTGCACGAGATACACTACTCCTTCCTGTCCCACCAGCTACTGTTACACACACACACACACACACACACACACACACACACACACACACACACAGACACACACACACACACACACACACACACACAGACACACACACACACAGACACACACAGACACACACACACAGACACACACAGACACACAGACACAGACACACACACACACACACACACACAGACACACACACACAGACACACACACACACAGACACACACACACACAGACACACACAGACACACAGACACACACACACACACAGACACACACACACACACAGAGCCAGAGACACACACACACACACACACACACACACACACACACACACATATACACACACACACAGACACACACACACACACACACACACACACACACACACACACACACACACACACACACACACACAGAGCCAGAGACACACACACACACACACACACACACAGACACACACACACACACACACACACACACACACACACAGAGAGAAATGTGTTTATATTTATAAGTCAAATGCATCATTCTGATTTCACAGAAACACGTGACGGGGGAACGACTTCTCATCACGTAATTCTGTGTTAGCAGCACGTAACGTGTAAAATGAACCAGAACCAGAACCCTGACACACACAGCTGAGACCACTGTGTTATTTTCACTTCTCTCTGTTTGCTTCCAGCTCAGCTCTCGGCCGACCAGCTGCTGCTTCAGAGACGTCTGAGACCAGCTGCTGGTTTCCTGCTGGAGAGTCTGCAGCAAGTTATTACACAAGTCTGTCAGGGTTCCTGGTCCTTCATCATCATCATCATCATCATCATCATCATCATCATCACGCTGCAGACCCAGTCCTTCATCACGCTGCATTTCACTCAATGCCTCAAAGACAGAAACGTAAAACACTGTCCCATCATCATCATCATCATCATCATCACTGTAGATACAGAAACACAGTACGTCTCTATCTGTACACTTATTCTTCCTCTGTCCTTCTTTCCTTCCTTCCTCTTTTCCTTTCTCCCTTCCTTTTTCCTTCGTCCTTCCTTCCTTCCTTTCCTCCCTCCCTTCCTTCTATCCTTTCCTTCCTTGCTACCCTCCTTCCTTCTTCCTTCCTTCCATCCTTCCATCCTTCCTTCCTTCCTCCCTCCTTTCCTTCCTTCTTCCTCCCTTCCGTCCTTCTTTACTTCCTCCCTCCCTTCCTTCCTTCTTCCTCCCTTCCTTCCTCCTTTCCTTCCTTCTTCCTCCCTTCCTCCCTCCTTTCCTTCCTTCTTCCTCCCTTCCATCCTTCCTTCCTCCCTCCCTTCCTTCCTTCTTCCTCCCTTCCTTCCTCCCTTCCTTCTTCCTTCCTTCCTTCCTTCTTCCTCCCTTCTTTCTTTCCTTTCCTCCTTTCCTTCCTTCCTACCCTCCTTCCTTCCTCCCTCCTTTCCTTCCTTCTACATAAACACACTGTTAAGGGTCAGTGAGCTGTTTTTGTCTCCATGTGTTTATATTTAAAGGGTTAAAATGATAAAATAAACGTATGAATAACTTACAATAATTTGATAGTTTCATCAGAGGAGGAGAGACGGACACAGTGGGAGAGAGACAGAGGGAGGGAGAGAGAGAGAGACAGAGAAAGAAAGAGAGAGAGAGACAGAGGGGGGAGAGAGAGAGAGAGAGAGAGAGAGAGAGAGAGAAAGAGAAAGAGAGACAGAGAGAGAGAGAGAGAGAGAGAGAGAGAGAGAGAGAGGGGGAGAGAGAGAGAGAGAAAGAGAGAGGGAGAGGGAGAGAGAGAGACAGAGAGAGGGAGAGAGAGAGAGAGAGAGAGAGAGAGGGAGAGACAGGGAGACAGAGAGAGAGAGAGAGAGAGAGAGAGAGAGAGAGAGAGAGAGGGAGGGAGGGAGAGACAGAGAGAGAGAGACAGAGAGAGGGAGAGACAGAGAGAGAGAGAGAGAGAGAGAGAGGGAGAGAGAGAGAGAGAGAGGGAGGGAGGGAGACACAGAGAGAGAGAGAGAGAGAGAGAGAGAGAGAGAGAGAGAGAGAGGGAGGGAGGGAGAGACAGAGAGAGAGAGAGAGAGAGAGAGAGAGAGAGAGAGGGAGATCAAATAAAAGAACAGACAGAACTAGACAGTAGAAGAAAAAGTAATTATTGATCTGTGAGTCTGATGATGGAGGGAATGATAGAGAGGAAGAAGGAAAGAAAGAAAGAAAGAAAGAAAGAAAGAAAGAAAGATTTCCTATAAGGCAGCTTCATGCAGCAGAGGCATTAAAGAAGAGATGGAGGGATGAAGTGATGAAGTGATGAAGTGATGAAGGAGAGGAATAACAGTAAACAAAATCACTTAAAAAAGAAACAAAACAACAACAGACCGATCTTATATTTTAGCCAATCAGGAGCTCCGCTGCCGTCGTCCCCGGCGATGACATCATCCTGTAAAAGCCAATTAGATGATGAGAAGTGACATCGCTCTGCTGTCTTAATGCACAGAAACATGTTTTTATGTTAGAGATGAATCAGGTCAATGAACTGAAGGTTTATTTATATTTAAATTAACTTTATTGACTTTACATTAAAATCAGTGACAAAATACTGATTCTAGCTTCTTTTTAGTTGAATAATAACTGTATAAAATATAGATTACCTAAAAGAAAACAATGCAGAGAAGGTTGGATGTGTTTTTAACCCTGAGTAAAGTCTGCAGGCTAATATATCAGAGAGAAGATTGTTTTCAGCCTGAGAGATTAAACCCAGGGTGAAAGAAACACGCTCGAAAAGCAAATTAATATTAAACATGAGTTCAGATCTTCTTCTTACAGGCTTCTTCTGGTTGGACAGTCAGAGGACAAAGTTTAGAGAGATTTTAGTGAGAAAATCAACCTGAAACTGTAAAAATGAAGCACTTAATAAAGCAATACTCTAAAGTCAGTCACACCTCAACTTTCTTCCAAACATCGCACATTTCATTCATAATATTGTAAATACCGGCCTATAGTTCATGCACATTTTCATTTTTCTGGGTTGTGTGAAATGGCAAAAAAAAAGGTAATGCAAAACGAATCTGTGCACCTCCAAGGTGCATTGGTTAATCTTGTGTCATTTAAACTGTGTTTCCTGTTCTAAGTGCAATAGTGTAATAATTAGATTCTCTTCAGTGTGTTTTCACATTTGTCTAAAGGCCCATTTATGCTCAACGTCCTTTTCAAACGATGTTACCGTCAC
>NC_084979.1:31381119-31396150 GCF_963691925.1 Scomber scombrus | reverse complement strand
AATCTCAAAGCCTCTAAAAACATCCATCAAAAAACAATAACACCAAACCAGGAAGAAGAAGAATCTGTTATTTTTCTCTCTGGTTGCTTTTTTTTAAATCAATAAAATGATCAAAAACAAACAGAATCAGAGTGAAGCTGCAGAATCGTCACTTTAATGAATCATTTTAGGTGTTTTTAGGATCAATTTACAAGCTGAAGAAAGGCTGAAGTGTTGGTTTAATACAAAAGGTGCAAAAAAATAACTTTAATTTCAAGAGTTTTTATGACTTTGGAATGAAACTCGTCCTTTTCTGCAGAAAACATGATTCAGGTTGTGAGTCTGGGAATGTGCCATCAGATCTAATTTAGTAGAGAAAATATTTGGGAAGTGTGATTCTGCAGTTTTTAGACGACTCAAAAACAACAAACTGAAAAAAAACAAACATAAAAAAAACAATTAAATGTGGAAAAAAAAAAAAAAAAAACAACGTTTGGGTTCCAGATGTAAACAGAAGGCGAAACAGCTGACATTCAGTTCCCGTTATTGACCAATCACAGCCCGGCGATGTCAGCTGACCCGACAGGAAGTGACATCAATCGCAGCATCTCTGTGCAGGACGGTGAAGATGATGATGATGATGATGAAGATGAGAGAAGCTGGAAAAAACACCGTTGACTTCTTCGTCTCAGTCGGATTTCTTGTCGCTGCTCGCCTGCGGACACACACACACACACACACACACACACACACACACACACACACACACACACACACACACACACACACACACACACACACACACACACACACACACACACACACACACACACACACACACACACACACAAAAAGAGCGTTAGTACCTCCTGCAGGCTGCACAGTGTATTACATCCAGCTGGGAGCCAATCACAGCTCAGCATGGGTATAGACACGCCCACCTCATTAACATATATCCATGAGGAAAATACTACAGTTAAATAAATATATAAATAATAAAATAGATGCTAAAATAGATGATTAAATAAAATAGATAAATTAAAAACAATTGATAATAAATAAAAATAATAATAAAATAGATAAATAAAATAAATAATAAAAAAGATAAAAGATTAATAATGGATAAAATAAATAATAAAATAGATAAATAAAATAAATAATAAAATAGATCAAATAAAATAAATAATAAATAAAATAAATAAAATAAATAAAATAAATAAAATAAATAAAATAAATAAAATCTAAAATAACAGTGATAAAACAAAATAAATGAATGTTTAAAAGCAATAATAATAATAATAATATTAATAATATAGTAGTCACAGTATTTTCCTGTTTATTTTGTTGTTGTTTTTTTCCTCTTTCACATTGTTGATGTTGTTCTCAGTAGATTTTCTGTGCTCTGTAAATGTTCTCTACGTGTGTGTGTGTGTATACGTGTGTGTGTTGGACGTTTTGTTTTTATTTTCTTTGCTAATAAAACGATAAAAAGATTCACTGACAGTTTTTTTTCTTTTTTCTTTAAATGAATCCAGAAGAACGCTTCAGTCACGTATAACATGTGTTTCTAGGAATGTTACACAACTGTTGGTATGTGTGTGTGTGTGTGTGAGTATATGTGTGTGTGTGTATATGTGTGTGCGTATACGTGTGTGTGTGTATAGTGTATGTGTGTGTGTATATGTGTGTTTGCGAATACATGTGTATGTGTGTGTGTGTATGTGTATACTTGTGTGTGTGTTACTGTGTGTGTATATGTGTGTGTGTGTGTATACGTGTGTGTATATATGTGTGTGTATATATGTGTGCATGTGTATACTTGTGTGTGTGTGTGTGTGTGTATGTGTGTGTGTATGTGTGTGTATGTCTGTGTGTATGTGTGTGAGAGTATATGTGTGTGTGTGTATGTGTGTGTGTGTATAGTGTATGTGTGTGTGTATATGTGTGTTTGCGAATACATGTGTATGTGTGTGTGTGTATGTGTATACTTGTGTGTGTGTTACTGTGTGTGTATATGTGTGTGTGTGTGTATACGTGTGTGTATATATGTGTGTGTATATATGTGTGCATGTGTATACTTGTGTGTGTGTGTGTGTGTGTATGTGTGTGTGTATGTGTGTATGTCTGTGTGTATGTGTGTGAGAGTATGTGTGTGTGTGTGTATGTGTGTGTGTATGTGTGTGTTACTGTGTGTGCGAATACGTGTGTATGTGTGTGTATGAGTATATGTGTGTGTGTGTGTATGTATACGTGTCCTGTCAGGCTCAGATTTAAGAAGGACCAGCTGCTGTTACATTGATCACTTACACACACACACACACACACACAACACTGTAGCTGCTAAATATAACTTTAGCAGAGAGAGAGAAACTACACACACACACACACACACACACACACACACACACTAATCTCGACCTTTAGCCTAAACTGACCCTGAAGCAGATCCTGATTATAAACACTTAATAATCATTTAATCAGCTGTTTATAACTCTCTATAAAATGAAGCTATGAGCCAATAAGAAAACAGTATCAGTCAGTAAATATAACTTCTCCTTAATTAAGACATATTTTATATCATTGCATCTTTTTACAGCTACTCAGAAACAGACTCAGTAACTTTAATGCAAACAGACTGATTCACTGACGCTCTGAAAACAGGATTTTGCATCATTGCAACTTTAAAGGAAATGGAGCAATAACGACTGCAGCATGTGCAATGCTTAGTGTGTGTGTGTTATGTGTTTCACCTTCCTTTTAGTTTAAAGGGTTAGGGTTAGGGTTCGTTGTGCATATATGATGATAATAAAGATTATTCTGTTCTATCTGAGCAGCTGCAGAGTTTATCACACATCAGGTTTTTACTGTTAAACTTCAGCAGCAGTGATGGAGGACCAGAAGTCTGCAGGCAGTGTTTGGGCAATAGACTGTATGTGTGTGTGTGAAAGAGAGAGAGAGAGAGAGAGAGAGAGAGAGAGAGAGAGAGAGAGAGAGAGAGAGAGTCAGTGAGAGAGTGAGAGAGAGTGAGAGAGAGAGAGAGAGAGAGAGACAGAGAGAGAGAGAGAGACAGAGAGAGAGAGAGAGAGGGTGAGAGAGAGAGAGTGAGAGAGAGAGTGAGAGAGAGAGAGAGACATAGAGAGAGAGAGACATAGAGAGAGAGAAAGAGAGTGAGAGAGACAGATAGAGAGAGAGAGAGAGAGAGAGGGAGAGGGAGAGAGAGACATAGAGAGAGAGAAAGAGAGAGGGAGAGGGAGAGAGAGAGAGTGAGAGAGAGAAAGAGAGAGTGAGAGAGAGAGAGAGAGAGAGAGAGAGAGGGAGAGGGAGAGAGAGACATAGAGAGAGAGAGTGAGAGAGAGAGAGAGAGGGAGAGAAAGAGAGAGAGAGAGAGAGAAAGAGAGAGTGAGAGAGAGAGAGAGAGAGAGAGAGAGGGAGAGAGAGAGAGAGAGAGAGAGAGAGAGTGAGAGAGAAAGAGAGAGTGAGAGAGAGAGAGAGAGAGAGAGGGAGAGGGAGAGAGAGAGAGTGAGAGAGAGAGAGAGAGAGAGAGAGAGAGAGTGAGTGAGTGAGAGACAGAGAGAGAGAGAGAGAATTTTTTCTTTACAATTTGCTAATTTTTATTTTACTTTATGTTTTTCTGTCTTATTATCAGCTCATCAATCAGCTGTGAAGCACTTTAAACATTAACCTGAATGAAAGCTGCTGTATGAATGAAGTTTGATTGATTGAACATTAGAAAAGTGTGAATAAGACGTTACAGGAGTTCTGGTTTATAAACCTGTATCCGCCTCGTTATCAGACAGCATCACTGATTAAGATCTGTAGATTAAGATCTGCTTCCCCCCCGACCTGAAACTCAACCTGCACCCTAAATAAAATCAGTCTGCTGCATCGAATACAAAGAAATCTCCACTTTCTCTTCTTCTCTCAACTCCTCAGGATCCATTTCAACCTGAATTAAAGGCTTATTGTTCTGAATGTGTTACTACTTGCAAAGATTACATTTAAAAAATAGCTTAACCCTCACATACTGTTCATATTCTGACTCATTAGTCTCTAAACCATAAACCCTAAAAGACCCTAACCCACAATCACTATTTTATGTTCCAGGAGAAGATTTTATAGAATATTATTAACCCAACAACTTGTTTTAATGTTGATTTTTGATTTTTTTTTTTTCATAAACAAAAGGTAAAACTTGTGTATCAACTGCAATAAATTTAAAAAATGATGCATATTATTTCCATTAAGAAAAGTCTGTTTTAGGGTGTTTTTACAGCTCTGAAATGTATAAAATGGGTCACATTAGACTCAGTATGTAAAGGGTTAAACATTGCACTTTAGTCTGCATGTGTCCAAACAGACCCAAACCTGAATATTACACAGCAGGGGGTTTTACACCTGTCAGGAACCTGAACTCTGCAGGCGTCTGAAGCTTCATTTAAACTTCATCATCCTGACGTCCGATCAGAGGAAACTGTGTCTGAACTTCCTGAAACAGCTGATCTGATATTCACCTCGACTCCTCGCTGTGATGAGTCACAGTCTGAACTTCTTCCTCTAACTATTTTAAATTCTACACAAACTGAGAAGATTCAGTAGGTGGATTTAAAGTGTGTGTGTGTGTGTGTGTGTGTGTGTGTGTGTGAGAGCCTCTGTATGTGTGTGTGTGTGTGTGTGTGTGTGTGTGTGTGTGTGAGAGCCTCTATGTGTGTGTGAAAGCCTCTGTGTGTGTGTGTGTGAGTGTCTCTGTGTGTGTGAGAGCCTCTGTGTGTGTGTGTGAGCCTCTGTGTGTGTGTGTGTGTGTGTGTGTGTGTTACCAGCAGCTTGCTGTGTTCCTCCAGCAGTCTGTCGTACTCCACCGTCAGGTTTTCAGCCTGTTTCTTCATCGCACGAACGTCACTGTCTGACTTCTGCAGAGCTGCAAACACACAGAAAACACGTCAAAACACACTAAAACACACACACTAAAACACACACACACACACACAGAGCTGCAAACACACAGAAAACACGTCAAAACACACTAAAACACACTAAAACAAACACACACACACACACACACACACACACACACACACACACACACACACACACACACACACACACACACTAAAACACACACACACAAACACACACAGAGCTGCAAGTAACAAGTAAGTGACTTCTTGATTAAGTCGATCAACGTTAGATCCTTTCTGCTGATATTTGTTCACATTTTAAAATTCTGCTGAATCAGCTGTTATCACTTCCTGTCTGCATAAAGTATAAATGACTGTTATTGATCTCTGTGATACTGAAGATAACTTATAAACATGATGATTCGTAGGGTCGGTCTGCAGATAGAAGGATAGAGAGTCTTTTTTCTATGATTTAGGAGATGTATTCATTTATATCTTCTTTAAAATGAATCTAAACACATATGGAATCATATCTGTGTGTTCTGATTAGATTTATTAGAGTTGGATGTTCCTTCAACAAACTGCAGCTTCTAAATTACCTTAAAATGGAATTAACACCTTTTAAAAACTGACTCTGTATTAGTTTGAGTCTGTAGTCCAGTAACAGGAAGCTGAATAAATTAGTGCAGCTTCTCCTCTTGCTGCTCCTCCTCCTCCTCCCGCTTCTACTCTTCCTTCTCCTACTCCTCCCGCTCCTTCTCCTACTCCTCCCGCTTCTCCTCTTCCTTCTCCTACTCCTCCCGCTCCTTCTCCTACTCCTCCCGCTTCCTCTCTCCTTCTCCTTCTCCTACTCCTCCCGCTCCTTCTCCTACTCCTCCCGCTTCTCCTCTTCCTTCTCCTACTCCTCCCGCTTCTCCTCTTCCTTCTCCTACTCCTCCCGCTCCTTCTCCTACTCCTCCCGCTTCTCCTACTCCTCCCGCTTCTCCTCTTCCTTCTCCTACTCCTCCCGCTCCTTCTCCTACTCCTCCCGCTTCTCCTCTTCCTTCTCCTACTCCTCCCGCTCCTTCTCCTACTCCTCCCGCTTCTCCTACTCCTCCCGCTTCTCCTACTCCTCCCGCTTCTCCTCTTCCTTCTCCTACTCCTCCCGCTCCTTCTCCTACTCCTCCCGCTTCTCCTCTTCCTTCTCCTACTCCTCCCGCTCCTTCTCCTACTCCTCCCGCTTCTCCTCTTCCTTCTCCTACTCCTCCCGCTCCTTCTCCTACTCCTCCCGCTTCTCCTACTCCTCCCGCTTCTCCTCTTCCTTCTCCTACTCCTCCCGCTCCTTCTCCTACTCCTCCCGCTTCTCCTCTTCCTTCTCCTACTCCTCCCGCTTCTCCTCTTCCTTCTCCTACTCCTCCCGCTCCTTCTCCTACTCCTCCCGCTTCTCCTACTCCTCCCGCTTCTCCTCTTCCTTCTCCTACTCCTCCCGCTCCTTCTCCTACTCCTCCCGCTTCTCCTCTTCCTTCTCCTACTCCTCCCGCTCCTTCTCCTACTCCTCCCGCTTCTCCTACTCCTCCCGCTTCTCCTACTCCTCCCGCTTCTCCTCTTCCTTCTCCTACTCCTCCCGCTCCTTCTCCTACTCCTCCCGCTTCTCCTCTTCCTTCTCCTACTCCTCCCGCTCCTTCTCCTACTCCTCCCGCTTCTCCTCTTCCTTCTCCTACTCCTCCCGCTCCTTCTCCTACTCCTCCCGCTTCTCCTACTCCTCCCGCTTCTCCTCTTCCTTCTCCTACTCCTCCCGCTCCTTCTCCTACTCCTCCTCCTTCTCCTACTCCTCCCGCTCCTTCTCCTACTCCTCCCGCTTCTCCTCTTCCTTCTCCTACTCCTCCTGCTCCTTCTCCTACTCCTCCCGCTTCTCCTCTTCCTTCTCCTACTCCTCCCGCTCCTTCTCCTACTCCTCCCGCTTCTCCTCTTCCTTCTCCTACTCCTCCCGCTCCTTCTCCTACTCCTCCCGCTTCTCCTCTTCCTTCTCCTACTCCTCCCGCTTCTCCTACTCCACCCGCTTCTCCTCTTCCTTCTCCTACTCCTCCCGCTTTTCCTACTCCTCCCGCTCCTTCTCCTACTCCTCCCGCTTCTCCTCTTCCTTCTCCTACTCCTCCCGCTTCTCCTCTTCCTCCTTCCACTTCTCCTCCTCCTCCTCACCTTTCTTGGCGGTCTCCAGCTCCTCCTTCAGAGTCTTCACCTCCTCTTTCAGAGTCTTGTTCTCCTCCTGAACTCCAGGTCCTTTCTTTCCGGCCTCGGGCACATCGATGCCGGCGTCACGCAGTTTCTATGGCGACAGAAAGAGAGAGAAGAAGAACATCTGTCAACATCTGTCAACATCTGTCAACATCTGTCAACATCTGTCAACATCTGTCAACATCTGTCTCTAATGCAAACCTTTAGTTTAAATTCTGCTGAAGATCCAAAAGATGCAAGAAGAATTTTGGGGGAAATGATTGTGACATAAAAACGTGAAGTCTGGAGATTCATGAAAAGCTGCAACGTGAACAAATCAAACTTAAAGCATCGACTGCACAGAAAATATGATTTCAGGCCTGCTATCAGTTATTCTGTCAGTTCATCTTTAGATTAAATCATTTAATTATTGAGCAGCTGAATCTGAAATCTCAGATGTCTGAACTAATTAAATGATGGATTTGTTGTAAGTGGAGATAAAACATGAAATCTGAATTAATTTAATCAACAGTTTGAACAATTACAAGAGAACCATGACGGCAACTAATGTTTTATATTCAATCACATTCAATTAAATTCACTTTAAAGGGTTTTACTATGAGAACAATGGGGCCAAATATTTGGACAATATGAACATTTGCACAACATTAAGACTGATATAAACTACTCATGGACTCATCTGTAGATTATTCTCTATTTACATTCATTGTTTGGTCTATAAATGATGAATCTTTACATATTTTATGTCTTTTTCTCAGGTTTTTTTATGGTTTTGTATTAAATTTCTTGCCTTTTTTACATCCTGAAGAAAAATACTGAACACCAACAATCCAAAACTCAAACATATTCACTTTGAATTGATTAAAAACAATATAAATGTGAATATATACATAGTTTAGTTTAATTTAAAGTGAGTTTAGAGCCCTTTAGACACTCAGATTAAACTCCTGTGAGGATGATGTTGGTTTAACTCCGCCCGCTCAGAGACCAAACAGGTGTTCATTTCAAACGTCTCAGTTTCAACCTCAGTGTGACACACCAGCTGCTCTGAGCGTGTTTTAACTTTAATGTAGTAAAAAAAAAAGCAATATGCAAAAAAAATAATCCTGATATTTGAGCTTCAGATTGATATGAAGACTTTTAAATTTTGCAGCAGTTCAAAGTGACGTTTTCAAAATGTCCAAAACTCCAAATATATAAAAACAGAAGCTGGAAATTCTCACATTTAAGAAGCTGAAACATTTCGTGCAAGAAAATTACCGAAAACGATCAAAAACCTGCAGCTCAGCATTGATTATATATATATGTTGTGTATGTGTATGTGTTGTGTGTGTGTGTGTGTGTGGTGTGTGTGTGTGTGTATCTGGACTCAGACTGCACACACAGGCTGTTTGTTCCGGTTTTTTCTTCTTCTTCTGTTTATTTGTGTCCATTAACAGTTAAAAGTGTCTTCATGTTGGAAGTTCCCCAGTTATGTCACTTTAGATTAACTGTGTGTGTGTGTGTGTGTGTGGCTGTGTGTGTAAAGCTGTGGGCGTGAATGAGGAGTGTTTGTTATTTCCACAGGTCTCTTACACTTACACACACACACACACACACACACACACACACACACACACACACACACACACACACACACACACACACACCACACACACACACACACACACACACACACACACACACACACACACACAGGAAAGTACCTACAGTGTGTTTCTTCATGTGAGTCGTCTCTTTTCTTTCCTCACAGTTAAAATAAACAGGAACTAAAGTCTGTTATCTGCAACTATTATCTGTCTATAAATGAAAGGAACGTCTGTCTGTTATTGGCATATCATCTCTCCAACCGTTCATCACATTCATTTCAAACCTGGCAGGTGTCTTGCTTTGGGGCAGAGTCAGTTCAGTGCCAAGTTTGACATTGTTTGGATAAGAAATGAGAAATGCATGATTGAAATAAGGCATAAATAGAGTCTTGCCGCTCTAACTGCCCTTCCCCTCCTAAAGTAGTAGCTACTGTTAATACACCGCACATATCCTTACTGTACATTGTTATGCAACCATGTAGTTCACTTTTCTATATTGATTATATGTCATTTTGTCAGTATCAGTATTTGCTTTCCTAACATGCACAAATAAAAAATGTAACTCAAAACATAGGACTGTATATAAAATGGACGTAACATGTGGCTGCAGTACCGCGATGTGACCACTAGGGAGAAATAAGCTCGGCTCTTATATTACATCCATGGTAAATCTGGGTTGCCCATCATAACATATCATATTTTACTAGCTGTGTACATGAGTGTGCTGCGTGCTGCATGCTGTCCCCCCCCCTTAACTCAACATGCAACATAAATGTATATTATATATCATTACAGCCCAACTTCAAGTCTCAAGTATTTATAGGCTGTTGAATAAGCAGGAACATTAATTTTAAACACCTTAAGCAGCATAAATATTCTCAAATAAAGGATGGAGGAAAAAGGGCTGCAGTACCACGAGTGACCACTAGGGAGAAATCCGCTGATAGGCTGAGCAGCTCTTATATTACATCCATGGTAAATCCTGGGTGGCCCATCATAACATATCTGGTTTTACTGGCTGTGTGCATGAGTGTGCTGCGTGCTGCGTGCTGCATGCTGTTGCCCCCCCACCCTTTACTCAACATACAACAAACGTATAATATATTTAATTTCAGCCCAACTTCAAGTCTCAAGTATTTATAGGCTGTTGAATAAGCAGGAAAAATTAATTTTTAACACCTTAAGAAGCATAAATATTCTTCTGAGGTCCAACTTCAAATGTAAGATGAAGGTTTGAATCCATTTAATCTGTTTTTACTCCATTTGTTTGCTTTGATAACTTGATTTTCTGCAGGTTTATTCTGTTGTGATCAATAACTACAGTCAGTAAACACAACGCCAGCTCTTTCTGAATCACTGAGCGAACCCACACGTGTCCAAGTTTAAAATCTTTTAATCAGGCGGAGCGTTGAAACTGAAGCTGGCAGCGTGTCGTCAGCGTTCAACACTGAGTGAGTCAAACAGCTGCTGAGCTCCTTCTGCTGCAGACCTTTAACTGAGC
Source organism: Scomber scombrus (assembly GCF_963691925.1). NCBI lineage: Eukaryota > Metazoa > Chordata > Actinopteri > Scombriformes > Scombridae > Scomber > Scomber scombrus. The sequence continues at coordinate 31,385,972 of NC_084979.1, read as the reverse complement.
AGCCTCGCTCATAAAAAAGACTCATTTTACTGCTCTGAACTGAATCAGCAGCACGAGGGCAACCGGTTCAGAAAGGCCACGAGACCTCAGCGGATCAGATCTGAACTAAGGCTGCATCAACACCTCAGAGAACATTAATAACTAATTAAAAGATGAATTTGACGCTCGGCAGGAAACAAGATTTTACAGATTCTTCAAAGGTTTTCTGGAAGTTTAGGAATTCCTCCTTTCCTTTCCTCCCTTCCTTCTTTCCTTCCTTCCCTGTCCTTCCTCTCTCTTTCCTCCCTTCCTTCTTTCATCCCCCTTTCTTTCTTCCTTCTGTCCTTCCTCCCTCCTTCCTCCTTTCCTCTGTCCTTCCTTTCTCCCTACCTCCCTCCCCTTCCTTCCCTCCTCCCTTCCTCTTTTCCTTTCTCCCTCCCTCCATCCTTCCGTCTTTCCTCCCTCCCTTCCTTCTTTCCTCTGTCCTTCTTTCCTTCCTTTCGCCCTTCCTCTTTTCCTTTCTCCCTTCCTCCCTCCTACCTTCCCTCCTCCCTTTTCTTCCTTCCCTCCTCCCTCCTCCCTTCCATCCTTCCTTCCCCTTTTCCTTTCTCCCTCCCTCCCTCCTTCCGTCTTTCCTCCCTCCCTCCTACCTTCCTTCCTCCGTCCTTCCTTCCTTTCCTTTCTCCCTTCCTTCCTTTCTTCCATCCTCCCTTCCATCCTTCCTCCCTCATTTCCTTCCTCCCTCCCTCGACTCGAGGACAACAGGAGGGTTAAGTAATAATCATAAACAATGCTGGAAATTAGAGATGTAGTTGTCCATTTCTGTTCCACTTTCGAGCAGCTGTTCCAGATGTTTAACGTACTAGTTTTGTTATTAGCGTCAGTAACCGTCACAGCAGACAGCAGCTTTTTGTCCATGTGAAACCAACATAGCTCAACTCTGCTCCACATATTTCCATAGACTGTATATAAGAAATGGAGCTAACATCCGTGATGTCACCCATTGGTTTGTGGACTGCTGCTCGAGGCCAATAGTATCGGATCTGAGCAGCGCCATCTTCAAAATTTCAGGTGCATGCTGAAAATAAAACAGGGATTCTACTTATATGGGCATCAGGAGGAGCATGAGGCGCCTTCCTGAACCTGTGAACCAATCAACCTGTCAATCACCACGTAGCCACGCCCTAATGCATACCCTGCTTTATCGTCACATATAAAATCAGGGAGGCCAAAATGTCCCAAATGAACATCATACTGCATTGAAGAAGGCTTTAAACTAGCGATTGAGACCATAAAACACATTTTGAAAACGTTTACTGAGGTTAGAAATCAAGTGAGAAGTTGGTGAATTCTCCATTGACTTGTATAGAGACGGAAGTCCTTTTGACACCAAAACGGTCGCCCCCTGGTGGCCTTTTGATAGAATGCAGTTTTAAGTTACTTCCTGCGTTGGCCTCATTTCAGAGGGCCGGAACTCCCCACCTGGTTTGGGCTGCAGCTGCAATACCGCGAGTGACCACTGACTGAGTGGTGGTGCCCTATCAGCTCTTATAACACATCCAACATCTAGACTACATGTCTCAACTCTCAAAAAACAAAAAACAACCACAGCACAAAGGTCGACGGTGCTCCTCTTAAATGATTACATCATCATTGTTTGATTTCTTAATGGACTCATCTCTACTGACGGCAGGTCGGACTCTGACAGTCTGATCCTGCAGCTCAGTAACAAACCAGTACACAGCTGGCACAGACACCAGAGCTTCCAGTAACACACTCCTACCAAACAATGATCCATTAACTAACTGATCAGGCGGGTGAAAGTCATTCTGGGAAACGTAGGAATCATAAACGGACCTGGACAGGACGACACGCAGTCTGCAGGGAGGTAAAAAAAAAAAAATCAATAAAAGCTGAATAAGTTTAACCTTCCTGTTGTCTTCGAGTCAAGGAAGGAAGGGAGGATGAAGGAAGGAAAGGGGGAAAGAAGGGAGGGAGAGAGGAAGAAGGAAGGACAGGAGGAAGGGAGGAAGGAAGTGAGGGAGGAAGAAAGAAGGAAAGGAGGAAGGAAGGAAGGGAGGGAGGAAGAAGGAAGGACAGGAGGAAGGAAGGGAGGAAGAAGGGAAGGAGGAAGGAAGGAAGGAAGGAAGGAAGGATGGTAAATGGTAAATGGGGCATTTCTAGTCTTTTCGACCACTCAAAGCGCTTTACACTACAACTCATTCACACACATTCATACACTGATGGCAGGAGCTACCACACAGGATGCACATCAGGAGGAAGCTAACCATTCACTCGCATTCATACACCGTTGGCACAGCAACGGGAGCAACTAGGGGTTAAGTGTCTTGCCCAAGGACACATCGACATGTAGACTGGAGGAGCCGGGAATCGAACCGCCAATCTTCCAATTGGAGGACGACCGCTCTACCTCCTGAGCCACACCCGCCCACAGGATGGAAAGAGGGAAAGATGGAAGGAAGGAAGGAAGGGGAGAAAGAGAAGGAGGAAGGACAGACGGAAGGAAGGAAGGGAGAAGGAAGGGAGGAAAGGAAAGAACGAAGGGAGGAAAGAAAAGGAAAAAAGGAAGGAGGGAGGGAGAAAGGAAAAGATGAAGGGAGGAAGGAAGGAAAGAAGGACAAGAAAAAAAAAAAAGGGAGGAAGGTAGGAAGGAAAAAAAGGAAAGGAGTGATGGAGGAAGGAAAGAAGGAAGGAAGGGAGGACGACAGGAGGGTTAAAGTTATCAATCAGCTCTGTTGTGTTGTGATCGTTTTTTGATGTCTGCGGTCGCCAACGATCAATACGACTCATTATGCATCACAGTCTCCTCAGCTTATTGATCTGCTGCTCCTCCACAGTCACATGATCAATACCATCGACCGCACTGATCACAGCTGCTTTGATTATAACTCAGAGATCATTTCATACAAAGAACCTGGAGACTGGTAATCTGCTGTTTTTAATTATCTATAAAGCTAAAAAAAAAAAAAGGGTAGTTTTCCAGCTGATTCTGAAACTAATGATTATCTAGATCATTGCTTCATCTGTCAGTTATTTACTCTTTTAACCCTCCTGTTGTCCTCGAGTCAAGGGAGGAAGAAGGAAGGAAGGCAGGGAGGAAAGAAGGAAGGGAGGAAATGAAAGAAGGAAGGAAGGAGGGAGGGAGGGAGGGAGGAAGGACAGAATGAAGGAAGAAATGGGGATGGGGAAGGAAAGAAGGAAGGGAGGAAAAAGAGAGGAAGGAAAGAAGGAGGGAGGAAGGAAGGAATGACGGAAGGAAGTAAGGAACAGTCAAAACAGACGGGGTCAATTTGACCCGGGAGGACGACACGAAGGTTAAAGACTCGCCTTCCAGTCGGCGGCACCAAAGCTTTTATTGCTGCTAACCCTAACCCTCTCTGGCTGCATGGAGGTGCAGCACGGCCGGGAATAAGCATCATTTAAAAAAGCAGCTAAAAATCGACCTGTTCAGACAGGCACTCAGGTAGTTTGTGGTATTTAATGTTTTAACTTGACACCAGCGTCTGCTCCCTCTGGATGTTTTTAATCTATGATAGTATTTAATTTCATTCATTGTGATTGTGAAGCACTTTGTGAAGCTGTCTGTGGAAGCTGCTGTATAAATAAACTCTGCTTACTTAAAAGAAACCTGATGATGTCAGAGTGAGCCAGTCTGAAGGAAGATCATGTGAGAGGGAGGAAGGAAGGGAGGTAGGGAGGGAGGAAGGAAGGAAAGAGAGACGGAGGAAGGGAGGGAGGAAGGAAGAAAGGAAGGAAGGAAAGAGAGAAGGAAAGAGGGAAGGAAGGAAGGAAGGAAGGAGGGAGGGAGAAAGGAAAAGATGAAAGGAGGAAGGAAGGAAAGAAGGAAGGACAAAGGTAGGAAAAAAGGTAGGAAAAAAGGAAGGAGGGAGGGAGAAAGGAAAAGATGAAGGGAGGAAGGAAGGAAAGAAGGACAGAAGAAAAAAGGAAGTGAGGAAGGTAGGAAGGAAATAAAGGAAAGAAGGAGGGAGGGAGGACGGACGGAAGGAAGGGAGGAAAGGATAGAAGGAAGGGAGGAAGGAAAGGAAGGAAGGAAGGACAGAAGTAGGAAAAAAGGAAGGAGGGAGAAAGGAAAAGATGAAGGGAGGAAGGAAGGAAAGATGGACAGAAGAAAAAAGGAAGGGAGGAAGGTAGGAAGGAAATAAAGGAAAGAAGGAGGGAGGGAGGACGGACGGAAGGAAGGAAGGGAGGAAAGGATAGAAGGAAGGGAGGAAGGAAAGGAAGGAAGGAAGGACAGAGGTAGGAAAAAAGGAAGGAGGGAGAAAGGAAAAGATGAAGGGAGGAAGGAAGGAAAGAAGGACATAAGAAAAAAGGAAGGGAGGAAGGTAGGAAGGAAATAAAGGAAAGAAGGAGGGAGGGAGGAAGGGCAGACGGAAGGAAGGAAGGCAGGAAAGGATAGAAGGAAGGGATGAAGGAAGGAAGAGATGAAGGTAGGCGGGGGAGGAAGGAAAGAAGGAAGGGAGGAAAAAGAGAGGAACATGTGCATCTACAGACACACACACACACACACACACACACACACACACACACAGAGACAGACAGACACACACACACGTGCAGAGGCTGTGTCACCTTCAGTAAGTCCATCCGGTCAAATATAGTGACGACTATCATCACAGAGTCACGTGTACGTATGTGTGCTGTGCATTCACATAACTGACCTTCAAGCCTTTCAGACGGATCCATATCACACACACACACACACGCACACACACACACACACACACACACACACACTGAGAGAAACTAACTCCCTCTGCACACTTCAAGGGTCAAGGCAGGAATGTTTGTCTACATAAAAACCAAAAGAGCTACACTTATTGCAGCTGTGCATA
>NC_084979.1:31356119-31378619 GCF_963691925.1 Scomber scombrus | reverse complement strand
GTTTTAATATCATTTGGTTGGTTTATGTATTAATATTTGAGCACTAATGTTTATTATTAACTCGGAAGCAGCTGTTTGTTGACCTGCAGAAAATTAATCAGCAACTATTTTAATAATAAATTAATTTTTTTAAGCAAAATGCACCAAATATGTGCTGCAGTCAGCTAGTCAGAGGTGATGATTTGATGCTTTTCTTTGTCTTTATTAACAGTAATATATATCTCAACTTCTTTGGATGAACTAAAGACAACTGCTGCTGCAACTACAATATTCATTTATTTATTATTTATTCATTATTTATATTATTACACTGTTTTTAACTCAGGTTTTATTCAACTGTGCAATGGACTGAATGCAGTTTATATATGTTTTCATCTGCACTTTAAGGCATTGTCTCTAATTTCATTGTACTATCTGTTTAATGACAATAAATTTGATTCTGTTTCTGATTTTAAAAAGCTACTAAAATGAATATTTGATCATGAAAACTACTAAATTCTGTGCTGATCAGCTGACTGATGAATGTGCTGATGGTTGCAGCTCTCGTTGTGTTTACTGTTGCGTAATAATAGTTTCTCTCTCTGAGCAACACCAACAGATTTATTTTCACTTCAGTCTTAAAATACATTTCCACAAGTCTGCCTGGTAATAAATAGAGCAGAGTGTGTGTGTGTGTGTGTGTGTGTGTGTGTGTGTGTGTGTGTGTGCATCACCTCCTGCAGCAGCTCGTTCTCCTCCATGTATTTCTTGGCGGCGTTGCTGGCTCCCTCCGCCTGCTTCTTGAAGGCCTCGTTGGACGCCATGAGCGTTGCCTGCTGGGAGAGCAGCGTAGCGAGGCGACGCAGCAGCCTGCACACACACACACACACACTGTCAGAGAGCTCACAGCCAGTAAAGGCTCAGAGACAAAAACTAAGTGAATTCAGATGTGTGACCTTTATTTTTAAAAAGGAGGATTCAGCAGTTTTTTACACATCAGAGTCAGTTTACGGTCGTATGAAGACAAACTGATGATGTAAAATAAACACTGAAAATGTAATGTGTTTGTTTTAAATGTTTGTGGCTTTGATTTGACTGTCAGAGAATAAAAAAGCATAAAAGCATAAAAAAGCAGCAGGACTACAAAAGTTCTTCACCCTTTAAGAAAACATTGAATGATGATTATTATCATTGTTTATCTAAAGATTGCTGTTATTTCTCTGTGTTTATATTTTATAACATAAAATAAGCTGCATAACTAAAAAGGCTGTGTTAATTTTTAATATTTCTGTTGTTGTTTTCAGAGTTTGAAGAAGCGACCGGCTCCAAAACCAGCCGAGCTGCTGACTGAGAGCAGAAATACTGATAAGAGACTCAATGAAGTGAGAGCAACACAAACACAACACCACCTGAGCCCTGTGTGTGTGTGTGTGTGTGTGTTGTGATGTAAACAGCCAATCATCTGTCACACACTCATCACTTTACACATAACCTAATATAGCTGTTCACCACTTCTCACACACACACACACACACACACACACACACACACACACACACACACACACACACACACACACACACACACACACACACACACACACACACACACACACACACACACACACACACACACACACAGAGTTACCCCTGACATTTTCCCGCTCTGTGTGGCGTTGACAGGCGGAGATGTAATAGTCACTAACAGCGATAAGGGCGGGGCAACATTTCGGGCAATTGGACAGAATAACTGCCCCCATTCCTGCCAGACAGGGAGGAAGTGCTGGCCGCTGGTTTTAGATGAACTTTAACCACACGACCAGGAAACTCTGACCTCCTGTGAGACTGTCAGTGAAAGAGGAGAGACCATAGACTGTATATAAGAAATGGACGTAACATCCTAGACGTCACCCATTGGTTTGTAGACTGCTGCTCGGAGGCCAATAGTATCGGATCTGAGCAGCGCCATCTTGAACATTTCAGGTGCATGCTGGGAAAAATAAAAACAGGGATTCTACTTATATGGGCATCAGGAGGAGCATGAGGCGCCCTCCTGAACCTGTGAACCAATCAACCTGTCAATCACGACGTAGCCACGCCCTAATGCATACCCTGCTTTATCGTCACATATAAAATCAGGGAGGCCAAAATGTCCCAAATGAACATCATACTGCATTGAAGAAGGCTTTAAACTAGCGATTGAGACCATAAACACATTTTGAAAACGTTTACTGAGGTTAGAAATCAAGTGAGAAGTTGGTGAATTCTCCATTGACTTGTATAGAGACGGAAGTCCTTTTGACACCAAAACGGTCGCCCCCTGGTGGCCTTTTTATAGAATGCAGTTTTAAGTTACTTCCGCGTTGGCCTCATTTCAGAGGACCGGAACTCCCCGCCTGGGAGAGACTCGACTGTCAGTGAGATACACACAGAGAAAAGAGGAGAGACTGTCAGTGAGATACACACGGAGAAAAGAGGAGAGACTGTCAGTGAGATACACACAGAGAGAAGAGGACAGACTCGACTGTCAGTGAGATACACAGAGAAAAGAGGAGAGACTGTCAGTGAGATACACACGGAGAAAAGAGGAGAGACTGTCAGTGAGATACACACAGAGAGAAGAGGAGAAACTCGACTGTCAGTGAGATACACACGGAGAAAAGAGGAGAGACTGTCAGTGAGATACACACAGAGAAAAGAGGAGAGACTCGACTGTCAGTGAGATACACACGGAGAAAAGAGGAGAAACTCGACTGTCAGTGAGATACACACAGAGAAAAGAGGAGAGACTGTCAGTGAGATACACACAGAGAAAAGAGGAGAGACTGTCAGTGAGATACACACAGAGAAAAGAGGAGAGACTCGACTGTCAGTGAGATACACACAGAGAAAAGAGGAGAGACTCGACTGTCAGTGAGATACACACGGAGAAAAGAGGAGAGACTGTCAGTGAGATACACACAGAGAAAAGAGGAGAGACTCGACTGTCAGTGAGATAGACACAGAGAAAAGAGGAGAGACTCGACTGTCAGTGAGATAGACACAGAGAAAAGAGGAGAGACTGTCAGTGAGATACACACGGAGAAAAGAGGAGAGACTGTCAGTGAGATACACAGAGAAAAGAGGAGAGACTGTCAGTGAGATACACACAGAGAAAAGAGGAGAGACTCGACTGTCAGTGAGATACACACGGAGAAAAGAGGAGAGACTCGACTGTCAGTGAGATACACACGGAGAAAAGAGGAGAGACTGTCAGTGAGATACACACAGAGAAAAGAGGAGAGACTCGACTGTCAGTGAGATAGACACAGAGAAAAGAGGAGAGACTCGACTGTCAGTGAGATACACACAGAGAAAAGAGGAGAGACTCGACTGTCAGTGAGATAGACACAGAGAAAAGAGGAGAGACTGTCAGTGAGATACACGCAGAGAAAAGAGGAGAGACTCGACTGTCAGTGAGATACACGCAGAGAAAAGAGGAGAGACTCGACTGTCAGTGAGATACACACAGAGAAAAGAGGAGAGACTGTCAGTGAGATACACACGGAGAAAAGAGGAGAGACTGTCAGTGAGACAGAAAAGAGGAGAGACTGTCAGTGAGATACACACGGAGAAAAGAGGAGAGACTGTCAGTGAGACAGAAAAGAGGAGAGACTGTCAGTGAGATACACACAGAGAAAAGAGGAGAGACTCAACAGTTTTGACCCGGTCTAAGAATCTCCTCATAAAAAGCATCTCTACCAAACTATGAAGCACAGATGTGTTTAGAAAGCATCAATAGTGGATCTGACTGATCAATAAATGTGATGAAACCTTGATTCATGTTTCAGAGAGCAGAGAGAGTGTATTTTTTTAGCTTTTACACCACTAAACATCTCCTATCACACAATATCATGTCCTATTTCACCTCAGACATGAAAATATAACATAGCTATAATGATGGAAATGTCTCTTTTTGGTAGTTTTGAGTCTCTTTAGTCTCTCCATCTCTAAGTTACCATGGTAACTAGATGGCAGCTGTCACTCAAACTAACTGTAGGTTGATTTGAGTCATTTTTTATGTCTCTTTTTGGTAGTTTTTAGGTTTCTTTAGTCAATTACTGTCTCTTTTAGTCATTTTTGCATCTGTTTATGGTGGGTAAATGTTATTCTATGTAAAGTGTAAAATGAGCAGAACTTTATGGAGCTGTGGGGTTTATTGTATAACCATTAGAGCCATCAGTCTTCACTGCTACATCATAAAAAGAAATCCTCATAACTACTATCTTATTAAAACTATTAACTATTCATTTGACTAAAACACATGTCAATAGATACAGAGAGAATCTGACCCAGTATAACATTTTAAAATATTTTCATTTTTGTGGATTTTGGGCCACTTTAGATCATCAAATTTCAGAATAAAAGAACATTTAGGGTGTTTTTACAGCTATAAAAAGAAACAAAAGGGTTAAATTAAACCCTGGAAATGATGCAAGGGTTACAATATTTTCATTTTTGTGCATTTTGGGCCACTTTAGATCACTTTAAGTCATATAATCACAGAGTAAAAGAACATTTGGGCTGATTTTACAGCTGTCAAATGTAAAAAAAATGGGTTAAATTTGACCCCAAATCAGTTTCTAAGGGTTAAAATAATCTACATTTTGTGCAAATCTTAACATTTGTGGTGTTTTTACAAGCTGTTAAATGTCAAAACGGGTCAAATGAAACCTGAACTGTATGTAAGGGTTAAATACTGAAATGATCCTGAATGCAGGAAAGCTTATCTCAGTAATTCACCAGGAACTGTGTGTGTGAAAGAAGCTTTTGTGTGTGTCAGAGTCAGTCAGGAGGAGTTTACTGAAGGTCTTTGTGTGACGTAACTTTTCTGCTGGAGGAGGAAATAAAACTGGAGACGGGTGGATGAAAGATTTCTCTTCTGTTTGGATTAACGGTATCTCAGAGAAACTTCCCCAACAAAGCCAAGAGTCAGAGTTAGTTCAAGCTTCAAAAACAGCTGTTAGAGAAAAGGAAGGTGGGGGGGGTTGTCTTATAATCAATGTCGTCTTATATTCTGTTCTGGCCAATACTGTATTTAATTACTAATTGAAATATATTCTTTATTTACAGTAATAAAGCAGAAGAAGTGGAAACTGAGACGTTCCCTCCTGAGTCACACGTCTGTCCTGCAGCAGCTGCAGCTCGGTGGCGCGTTCAGGGACACTACGACACGCAGGAGAAGACAGCTTTTCTTTCATTTATGTGTGTTGTTGCAGCATAAAGCATGCAAACTTTTTAAATATGAAATAAAATCAAAGTGGAATATCTCTTTTCCCCTCTTCTCCTTTTTCTATGAATTTAAAATGATCACAATATACTGTAAATTTATTTATATACAGTAAATATTGTTATCGGTTTTACTTTAATTGCTTTTAGTGTTCACTACGGTGCAGTGTCAGTGTTTCCTACTATCACTCAATACCAATATTACTCTTGCACATAATGTTCAATCAATAATCCAAATGCAGTGATCTGATTGGACGGTTCAGGTCACGAACATTTAGCTTTTGGCTCGTCTAAACTTATAAAACGGACAGTTTTCACTATTTTCTGACTTTTTATTGACAAAATGATTCATCTACACATACAAATCACCATTATTTGCAGCCCTGATTGGTTCATTATTGATTCATGTGCAGAATATTCTCTTTAGATTAAACATTTTGTCTGTTAAATGTCTGAAAACTGTGAAAATTAGTGTTATAATTTCACATTTTTAAAAAAAGATCTTTGTCCAAAACTCAAAGATAATAAGTTTATTATTAATTCTAGAGGGCAATAATTAGGGCTGGGGATCAGTACCTGTTACCAAGTAGTATTATTATTATTACACTGTATTTTTACTACTTTTGCATTTATTATTTTTGTTGTTTATTGTTTTTATTGATGCTTTTTCTATTTTTCCACTTTGCTGCAGCTATAACATGAATACTAATAAATGAATATACTATCTTAATTATCATGTTGTATCACTATGTAGCCAATATTACATGTGCAAGCTGCATAAAATGAAATGATGCCATTAAATAAAGTATGAATAAATAAAATGCGTGTTGTGTAATTAGGGCAAAAGGAGGATTTCTGGTGTGAGAGACGTCTGCAGGTCTCAGGTCCAAATATGGCCGTCAGTAACTTCACAGGCCTGAAATAATCCGATCAGCTGCCAGCACTTCAGTGTTTCCACTAACTCGTGCTCCATATTTTCTTTTTGGCCCCGGCTGGAAATTCCTGAGTCACAGTCCCAGATTACAGTGGGCCGTCTGTCAGGAGGGCTCCATCTAAACGCTGGAGAGAGCTTCCTCCTCCTAGCTGTTGCTGCCGCAGCTGCTGCATCACATGCTGCGCTGCTGCTGCGGTGAGTCACAGAGCAGCTGCTGCACGGCCCCCCAACACCAGCCCAAGACCCGCTGACACACACACACACACACACACACACACACACACACACACACACACACACACACACACACACACACACACACACACACACACACACACACACACACACACACACACACACACACACACACACACAGCTGCTGCCCCCTGCAGGATGCACACAGCTAACAGGAGGAAACATGAGCTAAACGTTATCCAATCTGACATTTATTTATTTCAGGAGTGATTCTAGGATCGGACCTTTAGGCTCCTGATGAGAATGTGACATAAACACCCTGCTAGTGTTACAACCATAGACTGTATATAAGAAATGGTCGTAACATCCGTGACGTCACCCATTGGTTTGTGGACTGCTGCTCGGAGGCCAATAGTATCGGATCTGAGCTGCGGCATCTTAAGAATTTCAGGTGCATGCTGGGAAAAATAAAAACAGGGATTCTACTTATATGGGCATCAGGAGGAGCATGAGGCGCCCTCCTGAACCTGTGAACCAATCAACCTGTCAATCACCACGTAGCCACGCCCTAATGCATACCCTGCTTTATCGTCACATATAAAATCAGGGAGGCCAAAATGTCCCAAATGAACATCATACTGCATTGAAGAAGGCTTTAAACTAGCGATTGAGACCATAAACACATTTTGAAAACGTTTACTGAGGTTAGAAATCAAGTGAGAAGTTGGTGAATTCTCCATTGACTTGTATAGAGACGGAAGTCCTTTTGACACCAAAACGGTCGCCCCCTGGTGGCCTTTTGATAGAATGCAGTTTTGAATATCATGACATGGAATAAGTGTCTTTTCCTGCTTTTAAAGGCTGCATTACAGTAAAAATGTAATTTCTATTATCTGTTTTTATCCACTAACTCATTATATCCACATTACTGATGATTATATATCAAAAATCTCATTGTGTAATATTTTGTTAAAGTACCGATCATCCTACTGCACTGTCAAAAATATCGACATCAAGGCATTCGGTGAAACATATTGTGATATTTGATTCTGCCCATATCACCCAGCCCTATTATCTGTTATATTTTATGAATCTCATTATTTATCATCTTTTATTTTATTTGGCTTTTCTCAATTTTTACATTATTTCCTCACTGCAGATTCATGACAGCGTTTCCTCAGCTCCTGTTTTTATTGAGTCCTTATTTATATTACAGTGTTTTTTTTTTATTGTGTAAAGCTCTTGTGTTAAAGTCTGATTGATTGATGTGTGTTGTGTGTGTGTGTGTGTGTGTGTGTGTGTGTGTGTCATCATATTGGACCAATTCCTCGCCTGCTTCTTTAATGTTTAGGCCACAATCTGAACACATAACTCTGATTCTGTCCTCTCTCTCAGGTCAGTCTACCATTCTCTACCTGGCAGCATCTCTCTCTCTCTCTCTCCTCTCTCTCTCTCTCTCTCTCTCTCTCTCTCTCTCTCTCTCTCTCTCTCTCTCTCTCTCTCTCTCTCTCTCTCTCTCTCTCTCTCTCTCTCTCTCTCTCGCATTCCTCCACGTAGGCTCGGGTCACAGGACGAAGAAGAGCTGACTAACATCCAAAAACATCCCAAACATTAACGAGCAGTCCGGAGCATTTTTATATATAACGAGCGTCTCTGTCTCTACTGTGGAATAATAATTCAGCACACACTCAATCAAGAAGAGACAAACACCTCCGAGACCTTTATAAATCAAGACTGGAGACCATCTGGTTCCTCCTGGCCGATACGGCTCGATGATTAAACCCTGATGCTGCTCCATTCTGCTCTGATTTTTATTTGTATCGAGCTTCGTTAATTATCTGTGATGTGTAACTTCTGTCATTTAACTGACTGGAGTTGCTGCTCCCCCTTCCTAACAACAAGCTGTGTGCACCAATCAGAGCGCAGCATGTCACACCAGTCTGAAACCGGTCAGAACTGATTCCTGTCTAATCTGGACTGGACTGACTGTGGGGGGGGGGGGGGGGAAGAAAGAGAGAGAGAGAGAGAGAAGGGGGGGGGGGGAGAGGGAGAGGGAGAGAGAGAGAGAGAGAGAGGGAGAGAGAGAGAGAGAGAAGGGGGGGGTCAGCCAATCAGGGGACAAGACACCATTCATACCTAATAACTGTCCAGGCTGGAGGATTTACAGTGTACAGTGACAGAGGGGGGGAAGGAGGTGGTGGTGGTGGGGGGGGGGGTTTGTCAATGGTAACACACACACACACACAAACATATACAAAGAGACACACAGACACACACAGCCAGCTGCTCATTCTTTCCATCCCTACTGTAAAATTCCTCTGTATTTAGACCTGTCTGTCTGTCGCTCTGTGTGTGTGTGTGTGTGTGTGTGTGTGTGTGTGTGTGTGTGTGTGTGTGTGTGTGTGTGTGTGTGTGTGTGTGTGTGTGTGTGTGTGTGTGTGTGTGTGATCTGTCACAGGCTACATTTATGGACACATTCAGACAGTAAATTGGAGTCAGATTGTGTAATTAGGGACAAAATATGTGTCCATAATTGGGGAAAAGGCAGATGTTTGGGTCAGTGGAAAATGAATGTAAGTCTATGTAATATCTCCTCAAAAGGTAGCATGGTCTGATATGTGTGTGTGTGTGTGTGTGTGTGTGTGTGTGTGTGTGTGTGTGTGTGTGTAATCTGTCATTGGCTACTTTTGGGGACAGATTTCAGACTTTAAGACCACTTAATTGTTAATTGGGGACAAAAATCTGTGTCCCCAAGTTGGGACAAGAATTTTTGGCTCAGTGGAAAATGAATGTAAGTCCATGTAACGTCCCCAAAAGTGACCATGGTCTGATATGTGTGTGTGTGATCTGTCATAGGCTACATCTAGGGACACATTTCAGGGAGTCAGATTGTGTAATTGGGGACAATTCATCTACCTAATTGGGGGAAAGGCTGATTTTTGGGTCAGTGGTTGAGGTGAAGCAAGTAGTGGTGATTGATGGAGTCTGCAGAAAATGAATGTAAGTCTATGTAGCGTGTGTGTGTGTGTGTGTGTGTGTCTAATCTGTCATAGGCTACATTTAGGGACACATTTCAGACCGTTAATTAGAGTCAGATTGTGTCCCTTATTGAGGGGAAAGGCTGATTTTTGGGTCAGTGGTTAAAGTTATGGTTAGATTATGTTTATGTAACGTCCCCAAAAGTGACCATGGTTTGATATGTGAGTGAGTGTGTGTGTGTGTGTGTGTGTGTGTGTGTGTGTGTGTGTGTCATAAGCTACATTTGAGAAAAAATGTCATAGTTCGGACCAGTTCATTGGAGACAGCTTGTGTAATTGGGCGACAAAAGTCATGACCCCAATTGGGAAGTCAATGTAATGTCCCCAAAAGTGTCCATGGTCTGTATGTGTGTGTTTGTATGTGTGTGTTCTAGAATTCTTGTATTACAGCACTTGTGAGGACCAATGTCAGATTCAAACCACTGTACTGAGGACATCTCTGCACTGTGAGGACAATTAAGGACATCTAACAGCATCAGTGTGAGATGGTTCATGTGACTGTATTAAACTAATTTCAGCCAACACAAACCCTTACCTCATGTCTGGACAGCAATCATGTCACACATAATTATCACGCACACGTCACAGGTAACAGATACGCTCTGATGTTAAGCTACGCAGCTGTCCGCTCCGTGCAGGCTTGTGTTTGTAACCGCGACCTGAAGCCTTCATTTACACTTCAAATCTATTTTCCTCCGTTTTTTAAGTGCGTCACTGCAGTCATGTGTGTCGGGGCTCTGAGTGGTTGACCTGTGTGTAACACTGCACCTGAAACACACAGGCTGCGTTCACACCGCAAGCCAAAATCCGATTTTTAGCCAATCTAGATTGGAACCAGATGGCTCTTATGAAGTCTGAACAGTCATAAATCACATGAAATCTGATTTTTGCAAACCAGATGGAAACCACCTTTGGGAGGTAGTTTCAAATCTCATTTGGACAGATGTGTCTGAGTCTGAACCAGGCGGGGAGTTCTGGTCCTCTGAAATGATGCCAACGCGGAAATAACTTAAAACTGCATTCTATCAAAAGGCCACCAGGGGGCGACCGTTTTGGTGTCAAAAGGACTTCCGTCTCTATACAAGTCAATGGAGAATTCACCAACTTCTCACTTGATTTCTAACCTCAGTAAACGTTTTCAAAATGTGTTTATGGTCTCAATCGCTAGTTTAAAGCCTTCTTCAATGCAGTATGATGTTCATTTGGGACATTTTGGCCTCCCTGATTTTATATGTGACGATAAAGCAGGGTATGCATTAGGGCGTGGCTACGTGGTGATTGACAGGTTGATTGGTTCACAGGTTCAGGAAGGCGCCTCATGCTCCTCCTGATGCCCATACAAGTAGAATCTGTGTTTTTATTTCTCCCAGCATGCACCTGAAATTTTCAAGATGCCGCTGCTCAGATCCGATACTATTGGCCTCCGAGCAGCAGTCCACAAACCAATGGGTGACGTCACGGATGTTACGTCCATTTCTTATATACAGTTTATGGTCTGAACAGCTCCAAACACTCAAATGGGTTTTGACTCTCCGTGACGTCTCTCTACGTCTCTACGCTACGTCACTCTATGCAACACCAGACCCGCGCTTATTCCAGTTGTTGTTGCTAACTGATGTCAATGGAGGACATCGAAAACATCAGTCCTTGGACAGAGGACCAAACCAAATTCTTAATCTTTGGAGATGACTCCGTTCTGTCTCAATTATATGATATCACACAATACACGCTAGATGAAGCCTCCGCTCCGACGCCGTTGCCACAGCAACCTGTCAGATTGGTCATTAATGTGGCCCAGTCTGAATAGAGCCAAATACGATTTGGACACTTGCTAAAAACAGTGTGGACAGTCAGGCCTAAAAATCGGATTTGAGAAGGAATCAGATTTGAATCAGATTTGCCTAATGCATACCCTGCTTTATCGTCAAATATAAAATCAGGGAGGCCAAAATGTCCCAAATGAACTTCATACTGCATTGAAGAAGGCTTTAAACTAGCGATTGAGACCATAAACACATTTTGAAAACGTTTACTGAGGTTAGAAATCAAGTGAGAAGTTGGTGAATTCTCCATTGACTTGTATAGAGACGGAAGTCCTTTTGACACCAAAACGGTCGCCCCCTGGTGGCCTTTTGATAGAATGCAGTTTTAAGTTACTTCCACGTTGGCATCATTTCAGAGGACCGGAACTCCCCACCTGGTTTAAACATGTCAAATACTCTTCATCTCTATATATAACTGTATATGAATAATGTGAGCTTCCTGTTATTGTTATGTACACATGGTTTCTGAGTTTGGCGTATTCACAGCATCACTTCCTGCCTTTTCTCTGTTTCTACAAAGACACGTCGACATATAAACCTGTTAATGCTGCCAAGCTTTAACCTTCCTGTCGTCCTCCCGGGTCAAATTGACCCCGTCCGCTTTGACTGTTCCTTCTTTCCTCCCTTCCCTCCTTCTTCCTTCCTCCCTCCCTTCCTTCCTTCCTTCCTCCCTCCCTCCCTCCCTCCCTCCTTTCTTCCTTCCTTCTTTCCTTTCTTCCTTCTTCCTCCCTTCTTTCCTCCCTCCTTTACTTCCTTCCTTCCTCCCTCCTTTCCTTCCTCCCTCCCTTCTTCCCTCCCTCCTTTCCTTCCTTTCTCCCTCCTTTCCTTCCTTCCTTCTTCCTCCCTTCTTTCCTCCCTCCTTTACTTCCTTCCTCCCTCCTTTCCTTCCTCCCTCCCTCCTTTCCTTCCTTCCCTCCCTCCTCATTTCATTTCTTCCTTCTTCCTCCCTCATTTCCTTCCTTCCGCCCTCCTTTACTTCCTTCCTTCTTTCCTTCCTCCCTCCCTCCCTCCCTCCTTTCCTTCCTTCCTTCCATCCTCCCTCCCTTCCTCCCTCCCTGCCTCCCTCCTTTCCTTCCTGCCTTCCTTCTTCCTCCTTTCCTTCCTTCCCCCCTCCCTTCCTTCCTCCCTCCCTCCTTTCCCTCCCTCCTTTCCTTGACTTGAGGACAACAAGAGCTTTAAAGTGTTTGTGGATCCTTCAGAAATGTGCTCAAAGTTCAGCTTTTAAAGTTCATATAAACAACGATGAGGCTCGTTAGTTAAATGTAGAAGAATTTTGAAATGGAGAAGAGCTTTTATGCAATGATAGCGTTTATCTGTTATATTTATAGTATGTTTTGAGTCAGGACATCAGTGGAGATGTCCAGCCCAAGTATGTAGCTGAGGAATGAATTATGTCAGCGAGGTTCCTAGAAAGACGAGTGTGTGTGTGTGTGTGTGTGTGTGTGTGTGTGTGTGTGTGTGTGTGTGTGTGTGTGTGTGTGTGTGTGTCTCTTACAGGCAGAGCAGCAGAGCGAAGCCGGCGATGTATTCGTTCCTCTGAGCTCTGAACAGCTTCATGTGAATGTGTTCGATGGCTGTTGGGTTGTTGGTCAGATCCACCTTCTCCGTCACACTGTACTTCCTCACCTCACGAAACGCGTCTGCACACAAACACACACACACACACATTAGGAACGACATCATGCTGTATCAATAACACGTGTTACACTTATTCCTGTTATTTAACCCTCCTGTTGTCCTCAAGTCAAGGAAGGAAGGAAAGGAGGGAGGGAGGAAGGGAGGAAGGAAGAAGGAAGGAAAGCAGGGAAGGAAGGAAGGAAGGAAGGAAAGGAGGAAGGAAGGAAGGAAGGGAAGGAAGGAATAACGGAAGGAAAGGAAGGAAGGAATGACGGAGGAAATAAGGAAGGAAGGAAGGTAGGAGGGAGGGAGGGAGGAAAGAAGGAAGGAGGGAGAAAGGAAAAGAGGAAGGGAGGAAGGAAGGAAAGAAGGACAGAGGAAAGAAGGAAGGGAGGAGGAAAGAAAGAGAGAAGGAGGGAGGGAGGAAAGAAGGAAGGAAGGACAGAAGGAATGAAGAAAGGGGGATGGAGGAAGGAAAGAAGGAGAAAAGGAGGGAGGGAGGACAGACGGAAGGAAGAAGACTTCAGTAAATATAAAGACTTCACAGTATAGAAGAGTTATTTTTAAATCAGGATCATATTTGGAGTTTAAAGGTCAATTAATCAGGGAGTGACATCATCTGCCAGTCACACACACTCAGACACACACACACTCAGACACACACACTCAGACACACACACACGTACGTACCGATGAGCAGGAAGACGAGGATGGCCATGGCCACCATGAAGTAAGTGTTTCCATAGAGAGCGATGGTCTGCACCAGACGAGACTTGAAGATTTTATTCCACCTGCAGATTAAACGCAAAGATCACATCAGAACACAGAAATACACACTATAATACACACTATAATACACACTATAATACACAGTAAACACAGTAGTAGTTTTTAATTTTTATTGTTGTATATTTATGTTATAATTGCATTTTAGGGTCTTTTTATTTAGTTTTTGATTTTATTGTTGTATATATTTGTTTTTGTTTGTTTGGTTTTTCTATATCACTATTTTTTGAGCTGCTGTAGCAATTAATATTCCCCACTGTGGGATCAATAAATGTATCTTTATCTTTATCTTTAAAACACAGTAAAACACAGTATAATACACAGTAAAGACAGATTTTGTCTCTGAGACAGTAAATGTGGAGTTTTGACTCCATCTAGTGGACAAAGAAAACATCACATGTGATAATTACTAAGCATCGTTAACAGTTACAGAATAAAATAATTAAATGGTTTTTTGCACAATATGGTACCTTTAATAAACAATATCTGGTGTTATCAGCATTATTTCATCCTGTACAGCTTCTACTAATCAAGACTTTACCTCCTAAAAACTGGAAAAACTAAATAAAAACTAATCAATTGTTAAACTAAATAGAAAGTTTAAGAAACAACTGAAAAACTAAACATAACTTCAGAACTATAATAACCCTGAGTGTGAACCCCCTCCTCAAAAGTCTTTAGTTTCAATCATTTAAACCACTGAATTTCATTAAAGTGTCAGGTCCGTAACCATGGCAACAGGATCAAACTGCAGAGCTGGACAGTAGAAACTCTGAGGTCTTTATTGAGTCAGTGTGAATGTCTGAGTCCCAGAGTCTCTGTTTCTCTCTGAGAGTTAATCACAGCTGATCAGTCCTCAGTCAGCAGGTCCGATGTGTTTTAATCACAGCTGATCAGTCCTCAGTCAGCAGGTCCGATGTGTTTTAATCACAGCTGATCAGTCCTCAGTCAGCAGGTCCGATGTGTTTTAATCACAGCTGATCAGTCCTCAGTCAGCAGGTCCGATGTGTTTTAATCACAGCTGATCAGTCCTCAGTCAGCAGGTCTGATGTGTTTTAATCTGATCACTTTCACACAGAGCCGCTCTGTCTGCGTTCACGTAAACAGACCGAAGAGTGACGAGAGAAACGCAGCCGATTAAAATCAATGAACTTCAACTCAGCGTCTGTTTAAAAGCCTCTGAGAGATAATAACCAACAGAGACTCTTCACACAGCAGAGATCAGTGTGGAGAGTCTGGTTAACTTTCCTGTCGTCCTCCCGGGTCAAATTGACCCCGTCTGTTTTGACTGTTCCTTATTTCCTCCCTTCCTTCCCTCTGTCCTTCTTCCCTCCCTCCTTCTCTTTCTTTCCTTCCTCTCTTTCCTCCCTTCCTTCTGTCCTTCCTCCCTCCCTCCTTCTTTCTTTCTTTCATCCCCCTAGCTTCCTTCTTTCCTTCCTTTCTCCCTCCCTCCTTCTCTCTTTCTTACCTCCCTCCTTTCTTCCTTCCTTCCTTCTCTTCCTTCCTCCCTCCCTCCTTTCCTTCCTCCTTTCTCCTCCCTCCTTTCCTTCCTTCTTCCTCTGTTCCTCCCTCTTTTCCTTCCTTCTTGCTCCCTTCCTTCCTTCCTTCTCCCTTCCTTCCTCCCTCCCTTCATCCTCCCTTCCTTCCCTTTTCCTCCCTCCCTTCCTTTCTTCCATCCATCCTTCCTTCCTCCCTCCCTTCCTTCCTTTCTTCCATCCATCCTTCCTCCCTTCTTCCTCTATTCCATCCTTCCTCCCTCCCTCCCTCCCTCCCTCCCTTCATTCCTTCTTCCTCCCTTCCTTCCTTTTTCCTCCCTCCCTTCCTTTCTTCCATCCATCCTTCCTTCCTTCCTCCCTCCCTTCCTTCCTTTCTTCCATCCATCCTTCCTTTCTTCCATCCATCCTTCCTTCCTCCCTTCTTCCTCTCTTCCATCCTTCCTTCCTCCCTCCCTCCCTCTCTCCCTTCCTTCCTCCCTTCCTTCCTCCCTTCCTACCTTGACTCGAGGACAACAGGAGGGTTAAAGCCTCTGTGATTGCTCACCATGGAGAAAATAACCAACAGAGACTCTTCACACAGCAGGAAGTCAGTGTGGAGAGTCTGATCCATATATATGTCAGCTGATCATAGATATACGGGTCAATGATGTTTAGTTTATTAGTTGAAATGTGTCGGAGGGCTCAAGGCTTATTCAAGGCTCTCTGTAGTGTGAGTTACATTAACCAAAAGGAAAAAACAGAACACTTAGGGTCTGATTTACTAAAGGTCTGCGTGTGTAAAAATGTGCAAACTTGACATCACCTGCAAAATATATGCAAGCTGATCTACTAACGCAGCGCACTGAGGTTTGCATCTTTCAACTGTGCATGATAACACGCGCTGTTTATTTAGTAGTTTTCCATAATGAATGTAATATGAGGCGTTTTAACCCCAGGTGTACAAAATACAGGGAGGAGAAAATGCTAATTTAGCCCGACGCCCCTGCCTGGTCAAACTGTAAAATGGTTAAATATCATGTTGTATGGTTACGCCTTTCGATCCTGTAGGTTGGGCTTGAGGTGCATCCTCCTACGATATCAATGTGGTACGATAAACTACTATCAATTCTTCCTTTTGAACGGTTATCTCGTGCTGCAAGCAACCCTGGAGGATTTTGTCAAAGAGTGGTCCCCCTTAGTATATATTTTGGTAGTGAGTGGCCAGCAATAACAAGTATTGGAGTAAATTAAGATTCAGCATTAGCATTCACTGATATTATGATTATTAAAAGGTCTATCAGACGGCTGCAGCTGATTCAGAGTCTCACTAAGACACAGAAAGTGGATCATGTGAAGTTTTGTAAACCTTAATATCAAGTGTGGTGTTAAACTGATGCTGATGGAGATGACATCATGACCTGGTGAATCAGTGTCAGAGCAGTTGTTGCCATGGTGATGCAGATATGAAAGTTCACACTCAGGAACAAAAAGACGTATTTGGCAGGAGGTCAAAAGGGTGAATATTGAGTCATGGAAAGTGCAAAAGGGCAAAAACACGTCATGAGTGGAACAAGTACGGAGCTGCAGGTGTGAAGAGACCGTTTAACAGGAAGCAACTCTGCAGGAAGCAACTCCAGATAGGAAGCTGTCTATGAAGAGGTGATACACTAAATGATTCAAGACCTTTACACAGAAGACCGCCAACATTTATGCCAAGCCCACAGCTGATTGGCTGATCCCCAAAAAGGAACCATAGTAACAAGAACTGACCAATAAATCACCCAAACTACAGCTGAATATCAGGAAGTGTAAATATATTTTCTATGGAACTCTAAAGCGAAGTAGATCAAGTCCACAGCTGTGTTCTTTGCTTCGTCAATAAATAATAGGGATGAGAATTGATACGATTGTATTGATATCAATGCCATTATCGATTCCCTTATCAATTCCTGTGGATTTTCTGAGTGGACAAAGTAGGCCTTACAGGTTTTCAGTGTCACCAACACACCTTTTATTGAGTTATTATGAGTCTCTGAACAAGATAGATAACTGCTTGAGAAGAGACCGACAATGTGCTAAAAATGCACGAGCGTGACGTCATTGTTTTGCAAGGCACGTGAAAGAAAGGCATCGATAAGAGAATCGTTAAGCATGAAGGCAAAAGATGTCGATGGATTGAACCAATTGGAACCGGTTCTCGATTCCCACCCTTAATAAATAACCCTTTAAACTTCGAGAGGATCGCTTTCCTCAAATTTGAACACGACAATCACACATCTCAGATCTTTACACTGACTTCCTGTCTGTCAAAGAACTGACTTTAAAATACTCAAACTGAACCTGGAGAAGAAGAGTTCAGTTTTATTCTCCACATATCTGAACTAACAGGTCTGATGCACATCTCAGTTCTTTTAAATCATTTTGCTGCTTTTTATTAAACTGAGTTTTAAGTTTTAATGTCTCACTGCTCTGTAACTTAACACTTTGAATCATATGTAAATGTCTTTATTTTGCCATGTGTTGCTTTTATATCCTGTACTTTATGTAAAGCACTTTGAATGAACTTATTCAAATGTGTTATACAAATACATTTGCCTTACAGGTGAGAACAGGACAGGTGAGTAAAGCACAGGTGAGTAAGAGGACAGGTGAGTAAGAGGACAGGTGAGTAAGAGGACAGGTGAGTAAGAGGACAGGTGAGAACAGGACAGGTGAGTAAAGCACAGGTGAGTAAGAGGACAGGCGAGTAAGAGGACAGGTGAGTAAAGCACAGGTGAGTAAAGCACAGGTGAGTAAAGCACAGGTGAGTAAGAGGACAGGTGAGTAAGAGGACAGGTGAGTAAGAGGACAGGTGAGTAAGAGGACAGGTGAGAACAGGACAGGTGAGAACAGGACAGGTGAGTAAGAGGACAGGCTAATAGAGGACTATGGTGATCGGACCTCAATCCAAGAAAACATTGTACATTTTTAAGTCAGATGCATCATTCTGGTTCACTCTGAGAGCAAAAATAAAGTTATATCTATAAATAATGTTGTCCTTTAAGCCCTTACTGGATTATTAAACCAAACATATCTGTTTCTACTTATTAATAAAAGACTTCCAGATGTCTTAGATGTGGATCAGGATCAGAGTTGATTTATTGTACAGATGGAAATAAAGAAGATCTCTCATTAAGACTTTTTAAAGTGAAGCAACTAAAGCAGCATAAAGGTGTTTTCAGGTGTTTCACATTCAGAGGTTTGAGGCTGAGCTGCAGGGTTGAGTGGAGGTGTGTGAGGAAGTTTATTAGTGCTGTTGAACGTAACCGCTGTGAAACAATCAGAGAATAAAGTTTTATTGATCTGATCTGGTTACACTGTCAGCCAGCCCTGTGCATCTCTTTGATCCGAACCGACACAGCCCGTTTGCTCATTAGAGAGTTATTGCAAATAAATATTGTTTTAATGTGTAACTATTGAAATATTCACACAACAGCTTTCATACAGTCCTACAGCGTTGGCCTTTACAGGTTAAAAGTTAATGACAGCGACTTGAAGTGAGGAGGAGAGATTTAATCGTGTATCTAGAGCAATGATGATCTACAATTTGAAATTTAGAGGCAATCGCAAAGCCCTAGTGTACAGACATGTTCAGCTCACTGAGAGACACAAATTAGACTATGGTGGGCCGCCACAATCTATATCATTAATGGGAAACACAGGACATGTAAATACTGACCTCTTAGGTGAGATGAAGGGGATGCAGAGCAGCAGAACAAAGAAGACCTCTGCGTACAGGAAGGTGGCGACCGCCGTCCACTGTAGACTCATCCTCACACCTGGAGACAAACACAGCAGGTACACACGTTAGAAACCAGGTTCAAAACACGTTCAAAACCAGGTTAACAACAGGTTAAAAACCAGGTTAACAACACGTTAAAAAACAGGTTAACAACAGGTTAAAAACACGTTAGAAACCAGGTTCAAAACACGTTAGAAACACGTTAAAAACAGGTTTAAAACATGTTAAAAACTGGTTTAAAACACGTTAAAAACTGGTTTAAAACACGTTAAAAACACGTTAAAAACACGTTAAAAACTGGTTTAAAACACTCAAAAAACACGTTAAAAACTGGTTTAAAACACTCAAAAAACACGTTAAAAACTGGTTTTAAAACACGTTAAAAACACGTTAAAAACTGGTTTAAAACACGTTAAAAACTGGTTTAAAACACGTTAAAAACTGGTTTAAAACACGTTAAAAACTGGTTTAAAACTGGTTAAAAACTGGTTTAAAACACGTTAAAAACACGTTAAAACCAGGTTAAAAACACGTTAAAAACACGTTAAAAACACGTTAAAAACACGTTAAAAACTGGTTTAAAACACGTTAAAAACTGGTTTAAAACACATTAAAACACGTTAAAAAACACGTTAAAAACTGGTTTAAAACACGTTGGAAACACGTTAAAACCACGTTAAAAACATGTTAAAAACAAGTTAAAAACTGGTTTAAAACACGTTAAAAACTGGTTTAAAACACGTTAAAAACTGGTTAGAAACACGTAAAAAACTGGTTTAAAACACGTTAGACACGCAAACAAACACGTTAGAAACACGTTAAAAACAGTTAAAACAGGTTCAAAACAACAACACACTATTATTAAAGAGTCAGTAACGAGGTCAGATGTTATGCACTCTGTACGTTATATTATCTGTATGTTATGAACTGTATATTATAAACTGTATAATATAAACTCTGTATATTATAAACTTTGTATATTATAATCTCTGGATATTATAATATCTGTATATAGCAATCTCCCTCAGCAGCCTCACGCTGGACGTTAAATCAAAGTGAATTAAAGAGAAGCTGAGAGGAAAATGAGCAGCAGTGTGTGTCGAGTTTCTGCTGAACATAAAATGAACATAAAAACAGAAAGCAGCTGATATCAGGACAAAGAGAGACAGTAGATGTGATGAAGACTCTGTTATCTTCATCTGAACGTCACCAGCAGACAGAGAGAAAGTCAATACAGGAGAGGCGTTAAAACCAAGGAGCCACTGCTGCTGAAATTAAGTCCAATTAAAGCAGAAATGACGTTTTAATTAATCTAATTTGCAGCCTCACACACATCAGACCCTCATTACAGGAACATGAGTCAGTGTTTATTACCACAGACTCATTAAAGGAGCTGCAACCATTAGTGGAATGACAGAAAGTTAATCAATAATCAATTCATTGTTTCATTTTTTAATTAAGAAAATCCCCAAAATGTTTCAAGCTCTGTTTTATAATCACTGACTCAATACAGGACATGTAGAGACGTCATCCTGGAAAATATTCACTGTTTTCTGAGTTTTTATAATAATAATAATAATACTAATAATAATAATAATAACACTCAATTAAGATAATAAAAGTCAGATGAATGAATAATAACAATAATCATAATCACACCACAGCTCCCAGTTACCTCCCACTAAAGAGACTGAGGAACATTGAACACATTTATATATAACATCAGGAGTTTATGTATAAGATTATTTTACAGATTGTTAACTGTATATTTTATTTTATTTTATTTATCACTTTTCACCACTAAGCTGTTATTGTTGGGTCAGCTTTTAAATTTCTCCTGAGAAGGATCAATAATGATGTCTAACCCTAATCCTAGTGTGCTTTATATGTATGTGTGTGTTTATGTGTGTATCTCTCTGTGTGTCTCTCTCTATATGTACGTCTCTGTCTCTGTGTGTGTGTGTGTGTCTGTGTGTATGTGTGTGTGTGTGTGTGTGTGTGTCTCTCTATGTGTATGTCTCTGTGTGTGTGTGTGTGTGTGTGTGTGTGTTTATGTGTGTCTCTGTGTGTGTGTGTGTGTGTGTGTGTATGTATGTATGTATGTGTGTGTGTGTGTCTCTCTCTCTGTGTCTGTGTCTCTGTGTGTGTGTGTGTGTGTGTGTGTGTGTGTATGTATGTATGTATGTGTGTGTGTGTGTGTGTCTCTCTCTCTGTGTCTGTGTGTGTGTCTGTGTGTGTGTGTGTGTCTGTGTGTATGTTTCTGTGTGTCTCTCTATGTGTGTCTGTGTCTCTCTGTGTCTCTCTGTGTGTGTGTGTGTGTGTCTGTGTGTATGTTTCTGTGTGTCTCTCTATGTGTGTGTGTGTGTCTTTGTCTGTCTGTGTGTTTGTGTGTGTGTATGTGTCTCTGTATGTGTGTGTCTCTCTCTCTGTGTGTGTGTGTCTGTGTGTGTGTGTGTGTCTCTGTGTGTGTCTCTCTCTGTGTGTGTGTGTGTCTCTATGTGTGTGTGTGTGTGTGTGTGTGTGTGTGTGTGTGTGTGTCTAGGGGGGGGGGGCGTGGCAGCTCAGAGCAGCTGTGTCATGCAATGCTGCAACAACTCTGCAAACAGCTGATGATGATGATGATGATGATGATGAGACATTTCATCAGATCTCTCTCTGCTCCATTTCAACATTTCAACATTTAATTCACATTTTTATAAAACTAATAAAGTCAAACATCTGTCTGACTCTGACTCTGTTATCATGTGACACTCAGACACAGTTTCCCTCTGTGTGTCTGAAGATGATCTTTAGCCCAGAAAACCCTGCAGAATGAGTCCAAACCATTAACTGGATAATCAGCTTGGTCACAGCTGGAGGCCGAAGTGTTGAAACATCCATCAAACCTTCTGTAAACACACCGACTATTTACTCATATTGACACACACTTTTAAACCCTGGAGAAAGCTGCTTATATTATAGTTTAAACCTTGGACTCGTGAGGTTTATATTTGGTGTATTTGCCTCATTTGGAGCAGTCATTGCAATGAGTGGGATCCGTCTATTTATCAGATTCACTTTCGAGGTTAAAGAGAAAGTTAATAAACACACAAATAATCATATTTAGTGACTTTCTGCTTCTTATTTTAACCACTAACACTGTATTAAATGTTTAATTTGCTTATAAAATCAATAAAAAATGCGATGTCACTGCTTTTTCCTACATTTAAAAAACATCTATACTTATCAAAAGATTTAAAAACATTGCTTCAAAGTTTAAATATGATGTTAATGTTTAATTTAAATGTGGTTTAATGGAGGTTTATATGGAGGCATGTCAGTGAAAACGCCCCTTTTTCCTCAGTTTTCACAAATAGAGCAAAAATGTGCATTTTAATGTGTTTTAATGAGTTTTCTTATTAATCAAGTTCACATGTGATAAGTTTAAATGTAATTCTTAGGTTTTAAATGGAAAAACTTCCTTTTTAAAATGTTTTTATGAGCAAATTAAAGCTTTTAAACACATGAAACACATGTGTGTCCTCTACGTGTGCGTCTCTCTCTATGTGTGTGTCTCTATGTGTGCATGTGAGGTTTAAACTAAGTAGAATCAGTCTTTAATTATA
>NC_084979.1:31327918-31355919 GCF_963691925.1 Scomber scombrus | reverse complement strand
TACTACATTAGAAAGAGTCAGATTTAGCCAGATTTAAGAACTCCATATATCTTTCAGTGTTCATTGCAGGAATGTTCATTTATACGTCATACTGCAGGTTTAAGTACTTGTACCTTACTGTAGTACAGTTTGAGGTACTTGTAAGAAACCAGCTACTGTATGCTTTTCTCCTTTATCTACTGTTGATGTTTGAATGGCTTTTTTATGATATATAACATTAATAATAATAATAATAATAATAATAATAAGGAAGGAAAATATAAAATAACAACTGGAGATTAAAGAGTTAAAATCACAGAAAAATATAAATTAAAGGGATGTACAGAAGCACATGAAGCTGGTTGTGTTTGCTGTGTCGTGACGCTGTGATGTAACTCTGATGACTCTGCTGCCGTGACGGTCAGGCCGACCTGAGCGACCCGGGTCGGTTAAACAGAACTGATAACAGCTGATTGATTAGGGATGTGCAGTTCGTGTTCTTTCAACGGACAGATTATTGTGTTTGTGCTTCTGACGGCAGAGACTGTAACTGTAAACCGCTTCTCAACCTTCCTCTGAGCTGCTGCTGCTGAATCAGACTCAACATAAAACCACCGATATGAACCTGTAGGAGGACGAGCTGAACTCAACGACCAATGTGCCTCATCCAGTAACCTTAGGGCACCCAAAGGACCCAAAGGACCCATTGAAAACCCTTCAAAGACAACTAGAAACTCTTAGGCTGTGTTCACACTGCAAGCCAAAATCCGATTTTTAGCCAATCTAGATTGGAACCAGATGCTCTTATGAAGTCTGAACAGTCATAAACCAGATGGAAACCACCTTTGGGAGGTAGTTTCAAATCGCATTTGGACAGATGTGTCTGAGTCTGAACAGCTCCAAACACTCACATCGGATTTGACTGTCTGTGACGTCTCTCTACGCTACGTCACTCTATGCGACACCAGACCCCCGCTTATTCCAGTTGTTGTTGCTAGGTGATATCAATGGAGGAATGGAGGAAGTCGAGAACATCAGTCCTTGGACAGAGGACCAAACCAACAAACACAAGGGTTTGTTGTTGCTGTCGCTGTCGCAATTATATGACATCACACAATACATGCTAGATGACGTCTCCGCTCCGACGGCGTTGCCACAGCAACCTGTCAGATTGGTCATTAATGTGGCCCAGTCTGAACAGAGCCTAATCCCATTTGGACACTTGCTAAAAACAGTGTGGAAAGTCAGGCCTGAAAATCAGATTTGAGAAGGAATCAGATTTGAATGCAGTCTGAACGCAGCCTTAAAAGGTCCACTGCATCATCACCCATCCACTGGAACATCCTCAGGGACATCTTGTACATCTTTTACCCCCCCCCCGAAACCCTTCAAGGAACGTTGCAAACTCTTTCTGGGTCACTGAGACCTACCCAAGACCAACTATTGAACCCCTATCAACCACTGAAGCTCCCTAAAATAACCCTTGGAAGCTCTTCAGGGATCACTAGAACATCTAAGCAATACATCTATATTTAGGGAGGTTCCAGGATCCGTTGAAGTCCAACAGGGTTCCTGGAAACTCTTCAAGAATACCCAAAACATTGGCAAGGACCCTAGAATATTTTTAGGGACGCCTGAAAACTCCTTAAGGACATCTGGAACGTCTTCTAGGATACCGATACCTTCTCAAGGATCAACCAGAACCTCAAAGACTCTCAACATATTTCAGTCCTTAACTCGGTTTCTGAATGTCTGGCAGGTGGAGCAGGTCCCTCTCTTGGTCTCCTTGCATCAAGTCCAAAAGCTTTGACACTCGCCTTAAAAAACAACATATCAAATCGCACCGACTCACTCATCAGGAAGCCCCCCCTCCTCCTCCCGCCTGCAAATGAACCACATCTGGTAATATCATCACTGCCAAGCGAGAAATAACGATCCAGACTCTCGTGATTTGTAGTTCTGTGATGGTGGAATAAGATACCAGCTCCGTAAGGTCCGATGACCCCCCCCCCCCCCCCGCCCCCCCCCACGCTCCGCGCTGCATTCAAGAAATGCCTGAAAACTCGACTCTATCCCAAACACCTCAACACTTCAGTCCTTCTAATCTTTCAGCACTTTGTTGATAGTCACACTTGTTTTGTTTTTTATGGTATTTTTTATGCACTGATCTTCTTCCAGTCATTTCTTACTTCCTCTGTCTAGCACTCTTTCTTATTGTACTTGTACCTTGAGAGTTTGTACCACTGCTCGGCTCTTTCTGGGTCGCTGTCCTTTTAAAGGCTTCATTGTCTCGCCTTGTTTGTGAGTCAGCGTCTGCCAAATGATGAAATGGAAACGACAAAAGAAAAGGACCCTTCGAAACTCATCAAGGACCCATTGTATCCTTTTCTATTCCCTTGGAAAATCCTCAATGGCATCTACAATATCTTGTAGGATCCCTGAGACCCTTTAAAGCTCTTCAATGGTCACTGAAACCTACTCAAGGATCTGTGGAAACTCTTCTACCATTGACACTCCTTCAGTGACCCTTAGAAACTCTTCAAAGCCCTACTGGAAGTCCTAAAGAACTCCTGCATAAGCACTTCTAAAAGACCCTTGAAACTCTTTCTAGGAAGCTGATAAGAAAAGGATCCGTGGAAACTCAAGGATCCTTTTTCTATTCCCTGGAAAATCCTCAAAGATGTCTAGAATATCTTCTAGGATGACCTAAGACCTTTTGAGGACCTTTGGAAGCTCTTCAAGGCTCAATGAAACCTACTTAAGGATATGTGGAAACTCTTCTACAACTGAAACCCCCTCAGTGAACTTTGGAAGCTCTTCAATGGTCACTAATGGAGCTTTTCCACTATGCAGGTCTAGCTCGACCCGACTCGACTCGTTTTTCTTGCGTGTCCATCAGTGATAGTACCTGGTACCTGGTACTTTTTTAGTACCTGCTCTGCCGAGGTTCCAAGAGAGCCGAGCTGATACTAACTGTGACGTCAACAGACTGCCGGCAGCTGATTGGTCAGAGAGTCACTGGAAGAGTCATGAGCATGACGTAGACAAGAAGGAAGGGAGGAAAGATGGAAGGAAGGAAGGAAGGAAGGAAGGAATGACAGATGAATGGCAGGAAGGAGGGAAGGAAGGAAGGAAAGATGGAAGGAAAAGAAGACAAGAAGGACAGAGGGAAGGAAGGGAGGAAAGATGGAAGAAAGGAAGGTAGGAAGGAAGGAAGGAAGGAAGGAAGGAAGGAAGGAAGGAAGGAAGGAAGGAAAAGAAGACAGGAAGGACAGAAGGAAGGAAGGAAGGAAGGAAGGAAACTGGGCTGACGTCCCACACAAGAATCAAACCTGGCATTTTTAAATACCAACAACAGCGTTACAGCAGTCACAGCAGTTTAACGCAGCGTTGCTATGACGACCCCGCTCACATTGAGGAGGAACTATAGTAATGGAAAAGGTTCCTGGTACCAAACCGAGTCATGTCGAGTCGAGTAGTGCTAGAACTGTATAGTGGAAAAGCGCCATAAGACCTACTCAAGGATCTGTAGAAACTCTTCTACCACTGAATCATCCTCAGTGATCCTTCGAAGCTCTTCAGTGCCCTACAGGAAGTCCTTAAGACCTCCTGGAATATTTTCAAAGATGCATGAGTGCTGCTAACGGAGCCCTGACACAGATACCTCGTAGGTGATTATTAAAACCTCTTAAGTGGACCCATGAACATTCTTAAGGACTCCCAAAATATTCAGACCCTAAACTAAATTGACCCCGGGGCAACAGTAAATCCTGGTTTATGAATGGCTGGCAGGTGGAGGAGGAGGAAGAGGAGGAGGAGGAAGAGGAGGAGCAATAAGGTCTGTCAACAGGATTAAAAGATTACAGGCCACTCCTGTTAATCTGCCGTCCACGTGGTGCGAGGGATGATGATGTCACACTTGGCAGCCAGTCAATGAAATCTCTCTCACACACACACACACACACACACACACACACACACACACACACACACACACACACACACACAGCAACGTAACACACACAGCGAACTCTATCCGTCCCCTGACCTCAACAATAGCTCTGACTAATAACCAACCAACGCAGCCCTGATCTTTGACCCCTGACCCTGGGCAGCGGGTTCGTTGCCATGGAAACGTGTGTAGCGTGCATCACATAAAAGCAGCTGAAGGGAAACTGAGGGGGATGATTGGGGGTTTTTTTTTGGATTCGCTGCCTGTCAGCTGTTTTAATAAAATCATAAGTTTAACTCTGGTAACCATGGCAACAGGACGGACACTTCAAGCAGGTCGTTTTGATTAGTGGTTCGACTTTATGGTTATTAAAACAGGGGTAACTTTAAACTTAGTGTCATCCTCCCCGGTCAAATTGACCCCATCTGTTTTCACTGTTCCTTCTTTCCTTCCTTCCTTCCTTCTTTCCTCCCTCCCTCCTTCTCTCCTTCTTTCCTTCCTCCATCCCCCTCTCTTCCTTCCTTCTGTCCTTCCTTTCTCCTTCCCTCCCTCCTTCTTTACATCTCTCCTTCCTTCCTTCCTTTGTTCCTTCCTTCCTTCCTTCTTTCCTCCCTCCCTCCTTCTGTCTTTCTTTCCTCGCCATTACCTTCCTTCTTTCCTCTGTCCTTCTTTCCTTCCTTCCTCCCTTCCTCTTTCCTTTCTCCCTCCCTCTCTCCTTCCTTATTTCCTCCCTTTCTTCCTTCCCTTCCTTCTTCCTCCCTCTTTCCATCTTCCTCCCTTGCATCCTTCCTTCCTCCCTCCCTTTCTTCCTTTCTTTCTTTCTTCCTGCCTTCCTTCCTTCCTTCCCTCCCTTCCTTCCTTCTTCCTCCCTTGCATCCTTCCTTCCTCCCTCCCTTTCTCCTTCTTTCTTTCTCCTCCCTCCTCCTTTTCTGTGTGTCAGCAGAGTTTAGCACGTGCCTAAAAATGAAACCTTCACTCGACAAGTATCAAAGTCTTTTTAAAAGTTTCATGTTCTGCTTTCAGTGGTTTTATGTCATGTGGTAAATTGACTTTACTAGCTCTGACTTTAACGTGCAGGCAGCATTTCTAAATATGTCCACTTCAAGTTTTGGACTTTATTTATTGTCATTATTTAATTTTAAGCATATTGCACATATAGTATAAACTACATAGTGATGATGACAACATTTTCATCAGCATAACTAGTGTGATCAGGTGTTTCACCCACTGATAAAACATAATAACAATTCATTAACATTGCATTTAGTTAAAGTAAGTCAATAATAATATTTACAGTATAGATTTAAATTGTTACAGTATGTTGTAGTCGTTTAAAATTCATAGAAAAAGAAAAAAAGGAACATTTTTTGTTATATTTTGCTGTTAAAACTAAATATTGATAGTAAAATAACAAATCTCACCTATAATAAAGTATCATGTTATTGAGTCATGTTGCAACCATAATGTTACACGTTACACTGCTCCAATAATTAAACCACTGACACACACACACATCACACACACACACACACACACACACACACACACACACACACACACACACACACACACACACACAGCTATACAGTCATCTATTTTCCCACAGCGAGGGGTTAATGGGTGCATTTGAGCAGCGCAGCATTACGATGATGACGATGATGATGATGATGATGATGATGATGATGAAGGAAGCAGTGTGTTCTGGTGAGAGGTGCAGCAGGTTGACTTTCATGTCTGCGGCTGTCTGAGGATCAGAACCTCTGCAGTGAACCTGCAGCTGTCTGACTCAAATGAATGAACAAGCTGTTTGTGACGCAGCTCTGAAACCAGTCTGCACACGGCCCTTCAGTCATGTGACACACACACACACACACACACACACACACACACACACACACACACACACACACACACACACACACACACATATCAAAAAGGCACACAGCACACATGAGCTGCTCTTCTATACTTGTGAGGACCGTCAGTGACTCGCTACATAATACAACTTACAATAAAGAAGACAAAATGTTCAAATGTTCTCACGTCTAAAGGTCTTAAACTGAAACTGAACCTCACAAAGATAGGAATACAAGATACACACACACACACACACACACACACACCACACACACACACACACACACACACACACACACACACACACACAGAGTGTATTGTAGTGTGGTTGCCCAAGGACATCACTGATCTCTGAAAGATGAACACTGAGGTCACTTTTATTATCAGTGGAGCGGAGAATGTGTGTGTGTGTGTGTGTGTGTATTGGCCTGTCCTTGGTGGTGTGACTGAAGTAGTAGCACACACACACACACACACACACACACACACACACACATACACACACTCTCTGCAGGATAATAAATCTGAGTGACTGTGTGGAGGAGAGGAGGAGGGAGGGGGGCGAGTATGAGGAGGATGGCCCGGGACAGAAAAAAATACAAAAAAAAAGAAGGAAGCACAAAAGACAAGGAAGATGAAAGCATACAGACAAGACAGACAGGAAAGAAAAAATAAAACAAAAATAAATACACCTTTTTATACGAGGAAACAGAGAGAAAGAATGAGAGTAAAGGTTGCAGCAGCAGCAGCAGCAGCAGAGGAATGAAGCACTAAAGCGTGCCAGGGTCTGATACAGGTGAACAGGTAGATAAGCAGCAACGGCAGACGGTCAACACCATAAATCTCTATCATAAAAGGAAATTATTAACCATCACATCGCAGGCTGACCATCAGTGCACACACACACACACACACACACACACACACACACACACACACACACACACACACACACACACACACACACACACACACAAGTCTGAAGCTGCAAGAAATGAACCGGCTGACCTGAGATCAGCCTGTGTGTGTGTGTGTGTGTGTGTGTGTGTGCGTGCGTAGGTGTGTGTGTGTGTGTGTGCGTGTGTGTGTGTGTGTCTGTGCGTGTGTGTGTGTGTTACTACTTCAGTCACACCACCAAGGACAGGCCAATACACACACACACACACACACAAGTCTGAAGCTGCAAGAAATGAACCAGCTGACCTGAGATCAGCCTGTGTGTGTGTGTGTGTGTGTGTGTGTGTGTGTGTGTGTGTGGTGTGTGCGTCTGCATGCCTGTAAACTGCCATGCATAGAAAAAACTGACTTGAGTTTTACTACAGGTCAAAGGTTATCAGTCTTGATTAACGGCGAGTCGTGACACCAGATATCGGTTCGTCGGTTTCTGAGAGCAGACAATCAGCCTCGATGCTGCGTTCAGGGACGGCTCGGACAGCTGAGGTTTAACAGCCAGCTGATGCGTATTTAACCCTCCTGTCGTCCTCCCGGGTCAAATTGACCCCGTCTCTTTTGACTGTTCTTTCCTTCCTTCCTTCCTCCCTCTTTCTTTGCTCCCTCCTTCCATACTTCTTTCCTTCTCCTTTCCTTCCTCCCTTCCTCCTCTCCTTACTTCCTTCCTCTTTTCCTCCCTCCTTACTCCTTTCCTTCTTTCCTTTCATTCCTCCCTCTTTCTTTAATTTTTCCTTCATTCTTCCCCTCCTTCCCTCTTTCTTTGCTCCCTCCTCCTTCCATACTTCTTTCCTCACTTCCTTCCTTCCTTCTCCTTTCCTTCGTCCTTTCCTCCTCTCCTTACTTTCTTCTTCTTTTCCTCTCTCCTTTCCTTCCTTCCTTCCTTCCTTCCTTCCTTCCTTCCTTCCTTCCTTCCTTCTTTTTCAAATTTGTATTGCTCACTTTAACAAAACCCAGAAAAAGACAAAAGCTACTGCTACTCCCTGTACTACTATTAACTCCTCACAGCTAAAGCACCTTAAACAGTATAAAACCAGTAATATCCAACCTATAAAATCATCATAAAAACATAAAACCCAACACATACTGTAAGAGCGTTGTGTATAAAACACCTGTAGGGAAATTAGCAGCAGCATCAAACGAGCCGGTAGATAAAGTGCTGCAGAGTTAAACAGGCCGACAGCTTCAGGACGGTTGCTCACAGCAGATCTTTTATTATCTGATCTACTGAAACCGGTTATATGAAGCCTGATGTGGCCCTGAAGCAGCAGCTGGAGCTCAGCCAGCCAGCATCTATCCGTCCTATAGTCTGCTGCACAGTATTATTATTATTACTAGTATTATTTTTATTCTGCTGATGTTGCAGTTTTTTTCGGTGACGCCAGCTGACTGACAGATGTCTGCAGATGAAGTTTAGTGAAGCAGCTGCAGAAACAAGACCAAACAAAGACTCCTCTCTCTCTGAAAACTGAAAACACAGAAATGTCTCCGCTGTGTGACTTACTGAGAGCACAAAAAGGGTAAATGGTCTCTACTTATAAAGCTTTTATTATAATATGACTCCTTTAACCCTCCTGTTGTCCTCAGGTAAAGGAAGGACAGGAGGAAGGGATGAGGAAGGGAGGAAGGGAGGAAGGAAGGAAAGAAAGGAGGAAGGAAGGAAGGAAGGAAGGAAGAAAGAAAGAAAGAAAGAAAGAAAGAAAGAAAGAAAGAAAGAAAGAAAGAAAGAAAGAAAGAAAGAAAGAAAGAAAGAAAGAAAGAAAGAAAGAAAGAAAGAAAGAAAGAAGGAAGGAAAGAAGGAAAGGAGTAAGGAGGGACGAAGGAAGGAAAGGAGTAAGGAGGGAGGGAGGGAGGAAAAGAGGAAGGAAGGAAGGAGAGAAGGAAGGGAGGGAGGAAAGGAGCAAGGAAGGAAAGGAGTAAGGAGGGAGGGAGGAAGGAAGGAAGGAAGGAAGCAAAGACTCCTCTCTCTCTGAAAACTGCAACTTAACGGCTTGAAAACACAGAAATGTCTCCGCTGTGTGACTTACTGAGCACATAAATGGTAAATGGACTCTACTTATAAAGCTCTTTTCTCTTTTTATGACCACTCAAAGCTCTCATTCACACACATTCATACACTGATAATAGGGAGCCAACCTGCTCATCAGGAGGGAAACTAACATTCACACACCACTGGTGAAGCCAGCAGGAGCAAAGCAAGGTAAAGTATCTTGCCCAAAGAGACATCGACATGTAAACAGGAGGAACCGGGAATTGAACCCTAAACCTGCGCTACACCCTGAGCCACAGTCGCCCCGTTTAACACGATAAAGTCACCATCTGTGCAGAGTAAAGACTCAACTATGAAGTGTAAAAATAGTTTATAAAGTGTCT
This sequence comes from Scomber scombrus, assembly GCF_963691925.1. Lineage (NCBI taxonomy): Eukaryota > Metazoa > Chordata > Actinopteri > Scombriformes > Scombridae > Scomber > Scomber scombrus. Next base: position 31,346,810 of record NC_084979.1, on the reverse strand, counting down.
GGAAACACTCTACAGTTTAAATATCTGCAGGCTGCAGGAGCTCAATGGACTCTCAGGAAATTATAAAACATGCATATTTAACCTTCCTGTCGTCCTCCCGGGTCAAATTGACCCCGTCTGTTTTGACTGTTCCTTCTTTCCTCCCTACCTTCTTTCTTTCTTTCCTTCCTCCCTCCCTCCCTCCCTCCCTCCCTCCCTCCTTCTTTCCTCCCTCCCTCCTTTCTGTCTTTCTTTCCTCCCCATTACCTTCCGTCTTTCCTCTGTCCTTCCTTCCTCGCTTCCTCTTTTCCTTTCTCCCTCCCTCCTACCTTCCTCCCTTCCTTCCTTCTTCCTCCCTTCCTCCCTCCTTTCCCTTCCTTCCTTTTTCCTGCCTTCCTCCCTCCTTTCCCTTCCTTCCTCCTCCCTTCCTTCCTTCTTCCTCCCTTCCTCCCTCCTTTCCCTCCCTTCCTTCCTTGACAACAGGAGGGTAAATTAAAACAACATAAACAGAACATAATTTACTTTTTAAAATCATTTGCAGTATAAAGAAACATTTGTATGTATTTATCTTAAAGGCTGGATCAACCTGCTCAGAGTCCCTGAGGGCAGTAAAGAGCAGCCGAGCCGCCGTTAAAACCTCACATTCCTCTGTTTCTCTCTGTGTTGTGTACAGTAACGCTGCCTCTGGTTTGCTGTGAGGTCATCTGATTAAACATTTAATTAACTGGTGCATGATTCATCGTCACACCTCAGTAAGCTACAGAATCAGCTGTAATAATAAAAAGGTTTTAAAACACGTAAAACATATTTTACTCTATGTAGAAATAAGATAAAACTGAATGAAGACTCCCAAATGTATGTTCAGATATGTTTAGTACAATGGTCACCTCTTTAGTTTAGCGTGTTTACATCTGCTAAGTAACAGAAAACACAAAGGTCGGGTTTCCCTATTTAACATATAAAGCTCTAAATTTACCTCCACTAGTTTATTTAAGTGTCCTAATGCTGAGTGTGTAAATATCTTCACCACACAGAGAGACTTCAGTTATTCCACAGCTGCTACAACAATCCCTCAACACAATGCTCCACATTTTATTTTAGAGATGTGAACGTTAGCAGAGAGCCAGTTCACTTCCTGTTAACGGCTGCAGTTCACCTACAGGGGGCGCTCTCGAGTTAGATGGCTAAAATCATTATTTACAACTAACTTCTGGACAATGAAAGCCCAAGTCTGAATGCTGTAAAGTGAAGCTAGAAATAACCCATTTAACTTTTAGGTCAATGTTTAGCACTTGTATGAGCTATGTAATGTACAGACAGACCATCAGATTGTGTTATGGTTGCTATAGATACAGGTTGTGTTCTATGGTTGCTATAGATACAGGTTGTTCTATGGTTGCTATAGATACAGGTTGTGTTTTATGGTTGCTATAGATACAGGTTGTGTTCTATGGTTGCTATAGATACAGGTTGTTCTATGGTTGCTATAGATACAGGTTGTTCTATGGTTGCTATAGATACAGGTTGTGTTTTATGGTTGCTATAGATACAGGTTGTGTTCTATGGTTGCTATAGATACAGGTTGTGTTCTATGGTTGCTATAGATACAGGTTGTGTTCTATGGTTGCTATAGATACAGGTTGGGTTCTATGGTTGCTATAGATACAGGTTGTGTTCTATGGTTGCTATAGATACAGGTTGTGTTCTATAGTTGCTATAGATACAGGCTGTGTTCTATGGTTGCTATAGATACAGGTTGTTCTATGGTTGCTATAGATACAGGTTGTGTTCTATGGTTGCCATAGATACAGGTTGTGCTTTAGTGTATAAACCATAGACTGTATATAAGAAATGGACGTAACATCCGTGACGTCACCCATTGGTTTGTGGACTGCTGCTCGGAGGCCAATAGTTTCGGATCTTGAAAATTTCAGGTGCATGCTGGGAAAAATAAAAACAGGGATTCTACTTATATGGGCATCAGGAGGAGCATGAGGCGCCCTCCTGAACCTGTGAACCAATCAACCTGTCAATCACCACGTAGTTATAGTTTTGAAATGTCCTTTAGTTTTTATTTCAGTTTAATTTAAGTGAGTTTAACAAGTGATGAAGTAGTTTTTATGTAGTTGTAGTCTTAGTTTGTAGTGTTTCGGGTATCAGGAGGAAAGCTTTGATTAGTAGAAGCTGTAAAGGATGAAATAATGCAACAAGTAAACATGGAGAAAATGAAAAGAAAACTAAAACTAAGCTGATTTTATCTGCTGTTCAGTTTAGTTTTAGTTAGTTTTGCTTTGTTCGTTGTACATTTATAAGACTCTACAGCTGATGGTGACACAAAAAGACGATTAGTTGGTGTCTGAAGTCTAGGTTTGTTGTCTACTGGGTGAAATATTTAGTAGTTACAGAAGATGAATGTCTGAACATGTAAATCCTTTCCCAGTAGAAACCTTTCAGTCTGGATTGAAGGCAGACTGATCGATGCCGATGCCTCCCACAGAAAATAAAACTCCACAACAACAAACAACAACAACAAGAAGAAGAATAAAAAGACAACAAAAGAAAGAATTTGGCTGCTGCTGTTTGATAAATCAGGTGTGAATCAGAGTGAAGGATCTAACCTTTACACACACACAGAGACTCAGTTACCAGGAGATCTGAGAACTGAACCTTTCCTCTGGATTCTCAGTGATTTAACACCACGTTAACCTTCATCTCCTCCTCCTCCTCCTCCTCCTCCTCCTCCTCCGTGTGTGAACATCCAGACCTTTCCTTCTCTTTCTCTCCTCTCTTTTTTATTCCCTCCTGAGTCTGTGAACGAGACCTTTTCAGGTGAGGAGACACATCTTTCTCTTCCTCTCAGCGCTGGCGTCTTTATATCTTTAGTGTTTTTAAGAGAAAGCGAGACAGTCAGACTGCCGCCGCCGCTGCTGCTGCTTCTTTATTCCATTTAACTATTCACACTTTAACCTTCCTCCCTCCCTCCTTCTTTCCTTCTTTCTTCCCCTTCATTCCTTCCTTCCTTTCCTTCCTTCCTTCCCTCCTTTCCTTCCTCCCTCCCTCCTCCCTTCCTTCCTTCCTTTCCTTCATTCTTCCTCCTTTCCTTCCTTCTTCCTCCCTTCCTTCCTCCCTCTCTCCTTTCCTTCCTTCTTCCTCCCTTCATTCCTTCCTTCCTTCCTTTTTCCCTTCCTCTTTTCCTTTCTCCCTCCCTCCCTCCTTCCTTCTTTCCTCCCTCCCTCCCTCCCTTCCTTCCTTCCTTCCTTATTTCCTTCATCATTCCTTCATTCCTTCCTTTCCTTCCTTCTTTCCTTTCCTTCCTCCCTCCTTTCCTTCCTTCTTCCTCCTTTCCTTCCTAATTCCTCCCTTCTCACAATTCAAAAGGTCGAATTTAATGTTAATTTACATCTTATGAGAGATTTTAATCAGTTTACTGTCAGAGTGGGAAATGATGGTTTCATGCTTTATTTATAAAAGAAGAAGAAAACTGCCACCACTGTTTTATGATGTAGAGACAAGTTTATGTTTCAACTCATTTGGCTTGCAATTTAAAAGTCTGTATGTAAATCTAGTCTGCATTTAAATATGTAAAGTCTGTTTTTAACTTTATAATATAACTTATAACTCAGCTTTCTGTTCTTCCACCACTGCAGCTCAGTTTAAATCACATGTGACAGAAAGAGAGAGTCACGTGTGAGAGAAACACTGCAGACAGACAATGATCGACTAGCAGAGAGCCGAGAGAGAGAAAACTGGTTTAATGATAAAACTCAAAGTTAAAAACTAAACACCATGTCAGCAGATATAAACTGCTAAAAAAAAAAAGAAAAAAAAGAAAAGTTGAGGTGTGTGTATAAAAATGATCCGGGATGAAGCGGGTATATTTTAAGAAATGGACACAGGACGTGATGAAAAAACATTGCTTCGAGGAATATGAGATCGGACTGACATTTGAAATCAGAGACACAAATTACAGCTTAAGTCGAGAGTCGCTGGGAGCTGTGTGAGAATGAGCTGCGTCCACACGGAGCTCGATATAGACCCGAGGGTGATGGTAGGGAGGAAAGAAATGGTAGATAAAGATATAGGATGGCGAAGGAGTTACAAAATAAGAGATATAGGATGGCGAAGGAGTTACAAAATAAGAGATATAGGATGGTGAAGGATATATAGGATGGTGAAGGAGTAACAAAAAGAGATATAGGATGGCGAAGGAGTTACAGAATAAGAGATATAGGATGGCGAAGGAGTTACAAAATAAGAGATATAGGATGGCGAAGGAGTTACAAAATAAGAGATATAGCATGGTGGAGTTACAAAATAAGAGATATAGGATGGCAAAGGAGTTACAAAATAAGAAATATAGGATGGCGAAGGAGATATAGGATGGTGAAGGAGTTGCAAAATAAGAGATATAGGATGGCGAAGGAGTTACAAAATAAGAGATATAGGATGGCGAAGGACTTACAAAAAGAGATATAGGATGGCGAAGGAGTTACAAAATAAGAGATATAAGATGGCGAAGGAGTTACAAAATAAGAGTTATAGGATGGCGGAGGAATTAGGAAAATAATAGATATAGGATGGCGAAGGAGATACAAAATAAGAGATATAGGATGGTGGAGGAGTTACAAAATAAGAGATATAGGATGGCGAAGGAGTGACAAAATAAGAGATATAGGATGGTGAAGGAGTTACAAAATAATAGATATAGGATGGCGAAGGAGTTACAAAATAATAGATATAGGATGGCGAAGGAGTGACAAAATAAGAGATATAGGATGGGGAGGAGTTACAAAATAAGAGATATAGGATGGTGGAGGAGTTACAAAATAATAGATATAGGATGGCGAAGGAGTTACAAAATAAGAGTTATAGCATGGCGGAGGAATTAGGAAAATAATAGATATAGGATGGCGAAGGAGATACAAAATAAGAGATATAGGATGGTGGAGGAGTTACAAAATAAGAGATATAGGATGGCGAAGGAGTGACAAAATAAGAGATATAGGATGGCGAAGGAGTTACAAAATAAGAGATATAGGATGGCGAAGGAGTTACAAAATAAGAGATATAGGATGGCGAAGGAGTTACAAAATAATAGATATAGCATGGTGGAGGAGTTACAAAATAATAGATATAGGATGGCGAAGGAGTAACAAAATAAGAGATATAGCATGGCGGAGGAATTAGGAAAATAATAGATATAGGATGGTGAAGAAGTTACAAAATAATAGATATAGGATGGTGGAGGAGTTACAAAATAAGAGATATAGGATGGCGGAGGAATTACAAAATAATAGATATAGGATGGCGGAGGAAGTTACAAAATAAGAGCTATAGGATGACAGTGGATTAAAAATAGATGAAGTATAGGCTAAAAGGTAATATAGGACACAGCTGGTCAGTAGTAAAAGGTATAGGATTTAAAAGGTTAAAAATAGCTATGAGCCCATCTTATGTCCATATATATATATATATTATGGGTTGTAAACAAGGCTGTCAGACTGTGTGTTGATATTTTATCATGTTAATAAAACTCTGAACTGGAGATAAAGAAGATAGCACACACACACACACACACATACACACACACTATTAATCTATACTGACTAATTCTACTATCAGTCTATTAGTTGTTTTATCTTTTAACTGGTCAGATAATTGTGATAAATAACCATAAAGTTATTACACGGCTGAGGATTGCACGTAAGACTTTAGTGTTTGAAAAAAACTGGAGGAAAAAACAACAGAAGGATATTAGAAGTGGTTTGTTGGAGGCTGAATGTGGAGATTCATTCTGGACTTTAAGAGCTTAAATAAGGGTTGAAAGCTCTACAAACAGCTCAGTAAATAGACTTTATATTTAGACCATTTCCCACAGACTTTTGCAGTTCTGTGCACCACAAAACTCCCGATTTTGCCGACAACACGGAGCCTCACTTCAACAGTCTTTCACACTCTGCTGGTTGTATTTAAAGTGTGAAAGATGTGAAGTGTAGCAGAGATACCGGCTCTGGCACCGGATGATAAAACACACAGAGAGAGAACATGAATCCTCTTTGTCGTTTTTAATCAGGCAGTGAGATAAACGTCCATCGCTATGCCGACGATACGCAGCTATACGCGTCTATTGATCCTTCACGTAGTTACATCATAAACCTCCTGCACGATGTCAGTAAAGTAGAGGATGCAAAATAACTTCTTAAAACTGAAATGTTATTAATTGGGCTGAAATTTAAAAGAGACTAAATGTGACACTTGGCTAATGAAACTAAATCAGAGGTTTAACTTTAGACTCTTTAAGGCACTTATTTAATCACAAAGTCAGGCTTTTCTCACTTCAGGTATATTGTTACAGCTTCATTTATAACAAAAAAGGATGCATAAAAACGTTATAACGCCTTCATTTACACTTTTTACAACACTCATCAGGACTCAGCTGCAGGCTTTTAACCAGAACCAGAAGCGAATATGCATATTTAACCGATTAAAATCAACTTTATACTGACTTATAGTTCATTTTTACACTTGATTTTAACAGCTTATATTGTATAAAACATATCCCAACACAACACACCAGAGTTGCAGCTTTCTCTCTGCTTTTTTTTTTGCATTAAACACCAACCAGAGTGTAAAAAGACGACTTCAGTGAGTTAAAACTTACGTACAAACTAAACAACAGAAGGGAATTATCACAGGTTTGTTGGCGGCTGAATGTGGAGATTCATACTGGACTTTAGGGGTAAAGAAGAGCTTAAATAAGGGTTGAAAGCTCTGGATACAGCTCAGTAAGTGGACCTTATGTTTAGACAAAGACCTCAGTTATCTATGCACATAAGTTCAATCACATTTAAGCACTTTAAAGTCTCATTTTTAACATTTTTTAACAGCATTTTGAGTAACACCGACTGCATTAAAGGTGCTATAGGTAAGTTTAGGGCAGGGGGCGGGGCTTGAACCAAATGTACCTGCAACCACCAGGTGTGTGCATGTGTGTGTGCATGTGTGTGTGCATGTGCGTCGTCTTACCTCCTCCGTTCTTGTAGCACAGGTAAGGGAACCTCCACACGTTGCCGAGACCGACGGCGAATCCAACACAGGACATGATGAAGTCCATCTGCCTCGTCCAGGTTTCCCGCTCCACGTATCCGGGCCCCGGGGCCTGGACTACTCCTTTCTTTTCGGGCCCAGCGCACGCGCCGCCGCCCACCACCGCCGCCTCCGCCGCCGCCGGGACGAGACTGCCGTTAGTCGCCGCGGGAGGGTAACCGCCGGCGCCGCCGCCGTTAGACATCAGGAGGTGACTCTTCTTGGTCTCTTCCATGAGAACCAGAGAGCAGGAGGAGGCTGGCAGGGCCTGCTTCTCCATCATTCAACACAGTCCAACAACAAAAAACCCAGTCAGGAACCAGTAAGGAACCAGTCACAAACCAGTCAGTAAGGGGCTCAAAAAAGTTTCAGTCTATGTCTGCCTCAGAGTCCCTTTAATTCCTGTGAGATTTAATCAAGTTTCTTTAATTTCAGATCTTTTTTTTACCCCCAAAGCTTGTGAGTCAAACACCAGTCAGAAACCAGTAAGAAACCAGTCAGAAACCAGTCAGAAACCAGTCAAAAAGGCTAAATTCCTCTCTCGGGTTACCTTTAATTCTTGCAGGATTTCTGTGCAGTTTCTCCACACAACACAACAAAACAAAAAAAACTCCAGTCAAGACACCAGTAACAAACCAGTCAGCACTGGTTGAAACAGTAATTCAGTCTCTTGTTGTTGTTGTTTTTTTTAAATTCTCAGTTCAGTCTTTTTTATTTTTATGAGTTCAGTCTCTTCCTCACCTTCAGTTCACCTCCACACAGAGAAACCAGTAAGAGAAGCTTGTTGGCTGCAGCTCTAGATCTTCTTTCTTTCTTTCTCTCTCTTTTTTAAATTTTTGCAGCTTTTTGTCCCTTCTTTAAAAATCTATTTCTCTCTTTCTTCTTCTTCTCTTTCTTTCTCTGTCTGCGTCCCACAGACTAGATGAGTCAGTCAGTCAGCAGGTTCAGTTCAGTCCTGGTCGGTCTGCTGCTTCCCGCTCTGCTCAATAACACAATAATTATTATATTATTATATCCAGAAACGCTTTCAGTTTTATGTGTTAATCCAAAAAAAAAAAAAAAAAAAAAAAAAGATTTTAATGTGTTTTAATTAAAAAATAAACGACACAAATTGAGAATGTCTGCTAATAAGCACGAGACATTTTCCTCTTTGCTTTTTTTTTTTTTTTAATTTAAATCCCGAATTGTAAAAATAGAGATATTAGAAAATGAAAAATAAAAAAAAGTGTGAAAATAAAAAATAAAGGGAAATTACACCGAAAATCTGGAGGCGACCTTCAAAAACAATCCACGAAACACTTGAATGTGAGTCTGAAGAATCGCATGAGAACAGAGAGTCACGGAGGAGACGGCGGCCTGCTGGAAGACAGAGAGGACGGAGAGGACGGAGAGGACGACCGACCCAAAGCGAGTATCAGGAGGACGGACACCGACACGCTCTCAGCTTCAGTCCCGGCGGCGGTGCGCGCTGTGCGGGGATCTGTGCGGCTCCATCCGAGGAGCAGCAGCAGCAAGAAAGGAAGAGAAAAAAAAAAGGGAGAAAAAAGGAAAGAAATGAAACACTAGAAACAACGTCCGATCGGATGTGAACGCGTCCCGGTTCTCTCTCAGCTGTCAGATGTCCCGTTACAGACACACGGAGGTATTTAAAGTGCGGTCTGTCCGTCCGCGCGGCCGCCGGCTTTAAAAGGAGAACCGGCTGCTGGGGTGACGTCACGGCCTCGTGATCCCGCCCCTCTCCGTGTGACGACACAGGGATCCCCCCCCTCCCTCCCTCCCTGCCTCCCTCCTCTCGTCCTCCCACATGCACGCACACGTTTCAGAGAGACACGCTCCCAAAAACACTCACACGCACGCACGCACGCACACACACACACACGCACACACACACACACGCACACACACGCACACACAACATGCATTTTAGATTTATTAGATATTAGATTTAACCAATTAACTGACATTAAAGCAGCTTTATTAATGTTTTAAGTGATGCATTAAAGTCAAGGTGACTCTTTCTATGTCTATAATGTATTTTAATCTGCTTATAAAACTGTATAATTATTAGTTATAAGCACTTATAAATTATAATTGAGGAATCAATGATTTTTATTAATAAAATAAATAAATAAATACTGTACTCAGGTCCTGGTAATTATAGTTTTAAAACAAACACACACACACATATATGTATGTATATATGTATATGCATGTATATGTGTGTGTGTGTGTAAGTGTATATGTATATACACTTACACACACACACACACACACACACACACATATATACATGCATATACAATATAGATATATATACACATATATACATATATAATGATAATAATGCATTTTATTTAGAGGCTCCTTTCAAAGCATTCATCTTACCAGACACATAAACAACAACAACATCACACATAATAAATTCAGATAACATTAAAGTGGAATTTAAAGATAAATAAATAAATATGACTGTGATTACATAGTCAGTGTGAGACAGAGTATAGCACTCAATCAGTGTGTTTTCAGGCAGGATTTAAAGGTGGAGACAGAGTCAGAAGTGTGATAAAGTATCATATAATAAAATAAAGAACATGAGTCAGAAGATAAATAAATAAATAAAGAGATAAGAGGAAACATGAGCAGAGCAGTGAACTATCAGATCTCACACTGAGGCATCACAGCAGGAAACCTCTGAGGGAGAATAATAAATAGAGTATTATATTATTATATTATTATATAACACATAACACATTATAATGTTATTAAGAGTCAAACTGAAGACGTTTCAGAGGCAGAGTTACTGATGTTTTTATTTTCCTTTTAATCGAATTCTTTATTTTTATTTATGTATTTATTATTGTTTATTTAATATGGACAAATACAATATACATAGACAGGTTTAAACAGTATCATAGTGTTTATTATTATTATTATTTATTATTATTATTATTATTTAGTGCTCGTGCTAATTAGCATCACTTCTCTCTATAGGAGGGATTTTATGAGAGTAAGAAATGAAAATATATAAAGAATAAAAATGTAAACAAATAAAAAGGAAGTAAACCAAGTAGATCAGAACTATAAATATGATATAGAGGATAATAATAATAAAGAAGAAGATAAGCTTTGGTTAAACATGCTTCATGGTGCTAAAAGATAAACATTAAACTACACATGAGGATAATTTACTGCTGAATTAAACATTTATATTCACCTTGTTTTTTGGGAAATTATTAAGGAGGAAGGAAGAAAAGAAGAAGGAAGGAAAGGAAGGAAGGAGGGAAGAAGGAAGGAAAGGGGGAATAAGGAAGGAAGGAAGGAGGGAAGAAGGAAGGAAAGGGGGAAAAAGGAAGGAAGGAAGAAGGGAGGAAGGAAGGAAGGAAGGAAGGAAGAAAGGAAGGAAGGATGGAAGGAAAGGGGGGGAAAGGAAGGAAGGAAGGAAAGGGGGGAATAAGGAAGGAAGGAAGGAGGAAAGAAGGAAGGAAAGGAGGGAGGAGGGAAGGAGGGAAGGAAGGAAGGAAGGAGGGAAAGGGGAGAGGAAAGAAGGAGGGAAGGAAGGAAGGAAGGAAGGGAGAAAGAAGGAAGGAAAGGAGGGAGGGAGGAAGGAAGGAAGGAAGGAAGGAGGGAAGAAGAAAGGAAAGGAGGGAGGAGGGAAGGAAGGAAAGGAGGGAGGAGGGAAGGAGGGAAGGAAGGAAAGGAGGGAGGAGGGAAGGAGGGAAGGAAGGAAGGAAGGAAGGAAGGAAGGAAGGAAGGAAAGGGGGGAGGAAGGAAGGAAGGAAGGAGGGAAAGGAGAGAGGAAAGAAGGAGGGAAGGAAGGAAGGAAGGAAGGAGGGAAGAAGGAAGGAAAGGAGGGAGGAGGAAAGGAGGGAAGGACGGAAAGGGGAGAGGAAAGAAGGAGGGAAGGAAGGAAGGAAAGGGGGGAGGAAGGAAGGAAAGGGGGGAGGAAGGAAGGAAGGAAGGAGGGAAGAAGGAAGGAAAGGAGGGAAGAGGGAAGGAAGGAAGGAGGGAGGAGGGAAGGAGGGAATGAAGGAAGGAAGGAAGGAAAGGGGGGAAGGAAGGAAGGAAAGGGGGGAGGAAGGAAGGAAGGAAGGAGGGAAAGGAGAGAGGAAAGAAGGAGGGAAGGAAGGAAGGAAGGAAGGAGGGAAAGGGGAGTGGAAAGAAGGAGGGAAGGAAGGAAGGGAGAAAGAAGGAAAGGGGGGAATAAGGAAGGAAGGAAGGAGGGAAGAAGGAAGGAAAGGGGGGAGGGAGGAAGGAAGGAAAGGAGGGAGGAGGGAAGGAGGGAAGGAAGGAAGGAAAGGGGGAATAAGGAAGGAAGAAAGGAGGGAAGAAGGAAGGAAAGGAGGGAGGAGGGAAGGAAGAAAGGAAGGGAGGAAGGGAGGAAAAGAGGGAGGAAAGGAAAGAAGTTAATAAAGAACAAATAAAAATCTACCACTAATATTTACAGTCGTCAGTAAATGCAGTAAAGCGTTTATAGCTCTGGTTCTACTGCAGTAAAGCGTTTATAGCTCTGGTTCTACTGCAGTAAAGCGTTTATAGCTCTGGTTCTACTGCAGTAAAGCGTTTATAGCTCTGGTTCTACTGCAGTAAAGCGTTTATAGCTCTGGTTCTACTGCAGTAAAGCGTTTAGCTCTGGTTCTACTGCAGTAAAACGTTTAGCTCTGGTTCTACTGCAGTAAAACGTTTATAGCTCTGGTTCTACTGCAGTAAAGCGTTTAGCTCTGGTTCTACTGCAGTAAAGCGTTTAGCTCTGGTTCTACTGCAGTAAAGCGTTTAGCTCTGGTTCTACTGCAGTAAAGCGTTTATAGCTCTGGTTCTACTGCAGTAAAGCGTTTATAACTCTGGTTCTACTGCAGTAAAGCGTTTATAGCTCTGGTTCTACTGCAGTAAAGCGTTTAGCTCTGGTTCTACTGCAGTAAAGCGTTTAGCTCTGGTTATACTGCAGTAAAACGTTTATAGCTCTGGTTCTACTGCAGTAAAGCGTTTATAGCTCTGGTTCTACTGCAGTAAAATGTTTATAGCTCTGGTTCTACTGCAGTAAAGCGTTTATAGCTCTGGTTCTACTGCAGTAAAGCGTTTAGCTCTGGTTCTACTGCAGTAAAACGTTTAGCTCTGGTTCTAGTGCAGTAAAGCGTTTATAGCTCTGGTTCTACTGCAGTAAAGTATTTATAGCTCTGGTTCTACTGCAGTAAAGCGTTTAGCTCTGGTTCTACTGCAGTAAAGCGTTTAGCTCTGGTTCTACTGCAGTAAAGCGTTTAGCTCTGGTTCTACTGCAGTAAAGCGTTTAGCTCTGATTCTACTGCAGTAAAACGTTTATAGCTCTGATTCTACTGCAGTAAAGCGTTTAGCTCTGGTTCTACTGCAGTAAAGCGTTTAGCTCTGGTTCTACTGCAGTAAAACGTTTATAGCTCTGGTTCTACTGCAGTAAAGCGTTTATAGCTCTGGTTCTACTGCAGTAAAGCGTTTATAGCTCTGGTTCTACTGCAGTAAAGCGTTTATAGCTCTGGTTCTACTGCAGTAAAGCGTTTAGCTCTGGTTCTACTGCAGTAAAGCGTTTAGCTCTGGTTCTACTGCAGTAAAGCGTTTATAGCTCTGGTTCTACTGCAGTAAAGCGTTTAGCTCTGGTTCTACTGCAGTAAAGCGTTTATAGCTCTGGTTTCTACTGCAGTAAAGCGTTTATAGCTCTGGTTGTACTGCAGTAAAGCGTTTAGCTCTGGTTCTACTGCAGTAAAGCGTTTATAGCTCTGGTTCTACTGCAGTAAAGCGTTTAGCTCTGGTTCTACTGCAGTAAAAGCGTTTATAGCTCTGGTTCTACTGCAGTAAAGCGTTTATAGCTCTGGTTGTACTGCAGTAAAGCGTTTAGCTCTGGTTCTACTGCAGTAAAGCGTTTAGCTCTGGTTCTACTGCAGTAAAGCGTTTATAGCTCTGGTTCTACTGCAGTAAAACGTTTATAGCTCTGGATCTACTGCAGTAAAACGTTTAGCTCTGGTTCTACTGCAGTAAAGCGTTTATAGCTCTGGATCGTACTGCAGTAAAGTGTTTAGCTCTGGTTTACTGCAGTAAAGTGTTTAGCTCTGGTTCTACTGTAGTAAAGCGTTTATAGCTCTGGTTCTACTGCAGTAAAACGTTATAGCTCTGGTTCTACTGCAGTAAAGCGTTTAGCTCTGGTTCTACTGCAGTAAAGCGTTTATAGCTCTGGTTCTACTGCAGTAAAGCGTTTATAGCTCTGGTTCTACTGCAGTAAAGCGTTTAGCTCTGGTTCTACTGCAGTAAAGCGTTTATAGCTCTGGTTCTACTGCAGTAAAGCGTTTATAGCTCTGGTTCTACTGCAGTAAAGCGTTTATAGCTCTGGTTCTACTGCAGTAAAACGTTTAGCTCTGGTTCTACTGCAGTAAAGCGTTTATAGCTCTGGTTCTACTGCAGTAAAGTAGACGTAGCTTCAGGTTTTACAGTGAGGGAGGAAGGAAGGACAGAAGGAAGGAACAGTCCAAAGCAGACAGGGTCAATTTGACCCGGGAGGACGACAGGAGGGTCAAATTTAAAGGACATTATGCTCGTATCATCCAGCTGTACTATAGTTTTCAGTTTTATCTGGTCCAAGAAATAACTCATCCAGCTGCAGTAAAATTCCTTTCTTCCTGTTCTTACCTGTTAGCGCCTCCTTGCCCTCGCCCTTTGCTCCCCACAGCTTCTGACCTCCGACCCCGGGCTCCAGGCAGGAAGGAGGCGGACTCTCCACGATGGTGATTGGCGTTTCCACAGATGAGGCTGAGGAACCTGAACGGACCAGCTCATCCTCCTGTTGTCCTCGAGTCAAGGTAGGAAGGGAGGAAGAAGGAAGGAAAGGAGGGAGGAAGGAAGGAGGGAAGGGAGGGAGGAAGGATGGATGGAAGGGAGGAAGAAGGAAGGAAGGGAGGAAGGGAAAGAAGGAAAGGAAGGGAGTAAGGAGGAAGGAAGAAGGAAGGAAAGGAGGGAGGAAGGAAAGAGGGAAGGAATGAGGGAGGAAGGAAGGGAGGAAAGCAAAGAAGGAATGGAGGAAGGAAACGAAGTAGGGAAGGACAGAGGAAACAAGGAAGGAAGGTAGGAGGGAGGGAGGGAGGGAGGGAGGGAGGGAGGGAGGGAGGGAGGGAGGAAGGAAAAGGGGAAGGGAGGAAGGAAAGGGGATAAGGGGAAGGGAGGAAGGAAGGAAAGAAGGACAGAGGAAAGAAGGAAGGGATGAAGGTAGGGGGGAGGAAAGAAAGACAGAAGGAGGGAGGGAGGAAAAAAGGAAGGAAAGGAGGAAGGAAGGAGGGAAGGAAAGAAGGAAGGAGGGAGGAAGGAATTCTTTCTTCCTCCTACTTCTTGTTCTTTATTTCTCTTTTTCCTCCTTACTTCTGAGTTATAAAGTGTTAAATCAGAGTTCTCATTCATACTTACGAGCTGGAAGTTGTTAAAGTGTTAAAACTGAGTCTGAGTTTGAATCTTTAAATTACAATAGGCCCTGAACGCATCATTGTGATATTTAAGTTAAGTTTTTAAAGGCTGTTTTAAAAGTTTACTGTCTTAATTTAAACTTTAAGATATGAAGCGAAGATGAAAACACTGTTGACTAATACGTTTCTGTCCCAGCTGGATTTTTTAATAATTAAATGACTATAAACATTAACGAGACTTTAAATGACGGTTTGATCAGAAGCTGGAAGTTCTGGTTTTTTCTTTTTATAATTTGTCGTCACACCTCGTCTTAATGGGGAGCAACTGGAGTTCAGAGAGAAAGAGGGAAGAAGAAGGAGAAGAGGACACACCCAGAGAGAGTCACGCCGTCGGTGCATTCAGGGTCCTCTGTGACCTCTGACCCCTGTGAGTCAGGACGGGAGGACTGATGACAGACTGGAGGAGGAACCAGAGGAACCGGAGGAACTCTTGAACCTGAACCTCCCTGTGAGGAAACAACTGATGATTCATTAGTTTACAGTCATTTTTTAAACTTTTCATGTTTGAATATTTGCGAGTTTTCAGATTTCCCAGTGACAGTGAACTCAACATCTTTGTGCTTCTGATGTCATTTAAATGTTTAGAGAATAACTTTACTGTAGTACAATTTGAGGTACTTGTACTTTACTGCAGTACAGTTTTGAGGTACTTCTACTTTACTGTATAATACTTTAACTACATTACTCATAATACTGCAGTACTTTTACTGTAATACTGCATACTACATCGCTCATAATACTGCAGTACTTTTACTGTAATACTGCTCACTATAATACTGCAGTACTTTTACTGTAATACTGCATACTACATCGCTCATGATACTGCAGTACTTTTACTGTAATACTGCATACTACATCGCTCATAATACTGCAGTACTTTTACTGTAATACTGCGTACTACATCGCTCATAATACTGCAGTACTTTTACTGTAATACTGCATACTACATCGCTCATAATACTGCAGTACTTTTACTGTAATACTGCATACTACATCACTCATAATACTGCAGTACTTTTACTGTAATACTGCATACTACATCACTCATAATACTGCAGTACTTTTACTGTAATACTACATACTACATCACTCATAATACTGCAGTACTTTTACTGTAATACTGCATACTACATCACTCATAATACTGCAGTACTTTTACTGTAATACTGGCATACTACATCGCTCATAATACTGCAGTACTTTTACTGTAATACTGCATACTACATCACTCATAATACTGCAGTACTTTTACTGTAATACTGCATACTACATCGCTCATAATACTGCAGTACTTTTCCTATAATACTGCAGTACTTTTACTGTAATACTGCATACTACATCACTCATAATACTGCAGTACTTTTACTGTAATACTGCATACTACATCACTCATAATAATGCAGTACTTTTACTGTAATACTACATCACATTAAAGTATTACAGCAGCATGAAGCAGCCTGATAGTTAAAACATCTTGTGACTCTTGATTGGATGTTTTAAATGTGGAGCAGTTCAATATTTGTGTAGAATGATTTAATAATTGTGTATCTGACATAATAAACGCTGTCAGGATTATCAGGCTGCACCCTGCAGAACATCGCTATGGCAACAGCAGCTGGCAGTGATTGATCACATCTGATAACGTTTGCTTCAGACTCTCACGCTGTAAACATCTCTGCCTTCCTGCGGACTTTTAGACGTCTGATAGAAACTGTCCGACTTGCAGATTTTGAGCCACTTCCTCTTCCTGCTGCTGCTGCTACTTCCTCATGTGGAGCCGCAGTTCATCTTCAAACAGAGGAGGAGAGTTTACCGCCTGACTTCTTGGAAATTTGCATAAAGTGAGGAGGAAACGGTCAGAAGGAGGAATCGCTCTTTAAGTCACGACTCTGAAAAGTTTTCTTAACTTCCTGAAACCTGAAGCCTTCGTTTGTTCTGCTTATTTAACCTTTGTGTCGTCCTCCCGGGTCAAATTCACCCCGTCTGTTTTAACTGTTTCTTCTTTCCTCCCTTCCTTCCTTCCTTCCGTCTGTCCTTCCTCCATCCCTCCTTCTCTCTTTCTTTCCTCCCTTTCTCTTTAGTCCCTTCCTTCTTTCCTTCCTCCATCCCCCTTTCTTCCTTGCTTCTGTCCTTCCTGCCTCCCTCCCTCCTTCTTTCCTTCCCTCCTTCCTTTCCTTCCTTCCTTTCCTTCCTCCTCCCTCCTTCTCTCTTTCTTTCCTCCCCCTACCTTCCTCCCTTCCTTCTGTCTGTCCTGCCTCCCTCCCTCCTTCTTTCCTTCCCTCCTTCCTTCTTTCCTTCCTCCCTCCCTCCATCCTTTCCTTCCTTCTTCCCTTGACTCGAGGACAACAGGAGGGTTAATTTCTCCTACATATTTGGGATTAGTAGGAAAACTAAGCATCGTCTTTGAACAGGAAGTCGTTTTTGAAATACATAATGTCCTCATATAGGGACACTGGACAAAGTTCAGCAGTTTGAAGTATAAAAGTTCAGCGAAACCAAAATGGAATGTCTCCATGTGAGGAAACAGGAAGTTAAAGCTTCATTTATGAGCTTCCTTTTTCTTTCTCTTTATTTATTTCTTTCTTTCTCTTCTTCCTCCTCTTTCTTTCTTTCTTTCCTCCTCTCTTTCTTTCCTCCTCTCTTTCTTTCTCCTCTTCCTCCTCTTTCTTTCTTTCTTTCTTTCTTTGTCTCTCCTCCAACTTCTTGTTCTTTCCTTCATTCTTTCCTCCTACTTTTATTTCTTTCTTTCTCTTCTTCCTCCTCTTCCCTCCGTCCTTCCTTTCTTTTTTTGCAGGAGGTTAAAGCTTCAATGATTAGATTATATCTGCAAAAGAACAAAGCAGAGGATGAACTTTCTTCTTCTTTTCTTCACCTCGGTCATAAAGAGCATTTTATAATCCTGCAACACTGTTTGGTTTAAGAGTCTGTTTACAAACACACAGCAGCTGAACTCCTGCAGAGACTTTATGAATCATCCTTTCATAACAACATCATGTTAATACTGGATAACATCATCATCTCTCATCAGAATAACTGTTACCATCAAACTGTAGATTCAGAGTAGATTCACTCATCCAATAAGATTCATTCAATAAGATCAGGCTGAAGCTTCTATCCATCTATCCATCTATCCATCCATCCCCCTCTCTCTCTTTCTCTCCCTCTCTCTCTCCATCCATCCATATCCATCCATTTCTCCCTCTCTCTCTCTCTCCCTCCCTCTCTCCATCCATCCCTCTCTCTCTCTCCATCCATCCATCCCTCTCTCTCTCCATCCATCCATCCACCCCCCCCTCTCTCTCTCTCTCTCAATCTGTCTCTCCATCACTCCATCCCTCCCTCTCTCTCTATCCATCCATCCCTCTCTCTCCATCCATCCATCCATCCCTCTCTCTCCATCCATCCATCCCTCTCTCTCTCTCTCTCTCCATCCATCTCCCCCCCTCTCTCTCAATCTCTCTCTCCATCACTCCATCCCTCCCTCTCTATCCATCCATCCATCCATCCCTCTCTTTCTCTCTATCCATCCCTCTCTCTCTCATTCATCCATCCGTCCATCCATCCCTTTCTCTCTATCTCTCTCTCTCTCTGTCTCTGAAGGGACCTGACTAATACCTGGACATCACTGCAGTGCCCAGCAGATAAATACTGACCACCATTACAGCACTGTGCTAATACCTGGCAGACCTTTAAAAAGGGACGTGACTAACACCTGAAAACGACCACCTTTATCAATGAAACCACCTCAACACAAGGACCCTGACTAACACCTGGCAGCTGGGCTGGAAGCTCATGACTTAACACAACTAACATGAACTGGAAATAATAAAAAAAATAATAAAACACAAAGAGAATGTAGGTCAGCGTTGATTTCCAGGAAAATGTCTGGAGAGGGTGTGACTAATACCTGGAAATGACTGGGTTGTATAAACTTTAATGTGATTAGAGCAGGATGACTAACACCTGGAAAAACTGGAACTTATAACTTATAACAACTTAATTAAAACCTGACAGAGGCTGAAGGATCTGAGTATCACCTGGTGTATTAGAGGCTTAACTCCAACATAAACTGAAATGAAAATGTCAAAGGGTCACAGCTATTACCTGGAGTTAAAGAATTAATTTTGACATCCAGGAGACTGTTTGGAGGGCTGTGACTAATATCTGGCTTTATCTTAAAATCAGACCAGGATTAGAGGGTTCAGACTAACACCTGCAAAAAACTGGATCTCTGATAATAACAGGTGTTGAGTGGAGGGATCTGGCTAATACTTGGGTTTGATTAAAGGGATTTAAGTTAAATTAAACTTAATACCTGGCTTTAGATGGAAGAGATTACGGATTTTAGGCTCCTGCTT
>NC_084979.1:31322918-31325418 GCF_963691925.1 Scomber scombrus | reverse complement strand
TGTGTATATATGTGTGTATGTGTGTGTGTGTATATATGTGTGTGTTTGTGTGTGCGTCTGTGTGTGTGTGTATGTGTGTGTATATGTGTGTATGTGTATGTGTGTATATATGTGTGTATATATGTGTGTATATGTGTGTATGTGTATATATGTGTGTATGTGTGTGTGTATATATGTGTGTATGTGTGTATACGTGTGTATATATGTGTATATATGTGTGTATGTGTATGTGTGTATATATGTGTGTATATATGTGTGTATATGTGTGTATGTGTATATATGTGTGTATGTGTGTGTGTATATATGTGTGTATGTGTGTATACGTGTGTATATATGTGTGTGTGTGTATATAAATGTGTATGTGTGTATATGTGTGTGTGTGTGTATATATGTGTGTATGTGTGTGTGTGTGTGTATATGTGTGTGTATATGTGTGTATGTGTGTATATGCGTGTGTGTGTGTATATATGTGTGTATATGTGTGTATGTGTGTATGTGTGTATATATGTGTGTGACTGGTGTAGAGCCTAATATGAGTCAGAATATGAACAGCATATAAAGAGTTAACATCTTATATTCTAGCTTTCATTATAAGTCAGACTCAGCTGTTCACACACAGGAAGTGATTCATAAGACGAAGCAGAGTTCAGTTTTTAGTTTTTACTGTCGGCTCAGCTGCATTTAATATCTGCTGATGTTTAGTTTCATAATGAATCAGGTTCAGTTTTCATACAGTCAGACAGCTGTAAACGTGATCAGCTGTTAATAAAGGTTCATTCAAGTTGACCCCGTCTGTTTTGACTGTTCCTTCCTTCCTCCCTCCTACCTTCCTTATTTCCTCCCTCCCTCCTTCTCTCTTCCTTTCTTCCTTCCTTCTTTCCTCCCTCCCTCATTCCTTCTTTCCTCTGTCCTTCTTTCCTCCTCCCTCCTACCTTCCCTCCTTCCTTCTTTCCTCCCTCCCTCCTTCTCTCTTTCTTTCCTCCTGCCTACCTTCCTTCCTTCCTTCTTTCCTCCGTCCTTTCTTCCTTCCTTTCCTTCCTCCATCCTACCTTCCTTCCTCCCTCCTACCTTCCTTCCTTCTTTCCTCCCTCCCTCCCTCCTTTCCTTCCTTCTTCCTTCCTCCCTCCCTTCCTTCCTTCCCTCCTTTCCTTCTTTCCCTCCTTCCTTCCTCCCTTCCTTCCTTCCTCCCTCCCTCCCTTTCCATCCTCCTTCCTTCCTTCCTTCCCTCCTTTCCTTCCTTCTTCCTCCCTTCCTTCCTCCCTCCTTTCCTTCCTTCTTCTTTCCCTCCCTCCATCCTTCTCTCTTTCTTTCCTCCACCCTACCTTCCTTCCTCCATCCTTCCTTCCTTTCCTTCCTCCCTCCTACCTTCCTTCTTTCCTTCCTTTCCTCCTTCCTCCTCCTTTCCTTCCTCCCTCCCTCCCTGCTCCCTCTTTTCCTTCCTTCTTCCTTTCTTCCATCCTTCCATCCTCCCTCCTTTCCTTCCTTCCTTCCTTCCTTGACCTGAGGACAACAGGAGGGTTAAACTGAACATAATCCCTTTTCTAATGTAATAAAGGAGAAATAACAACTCAGATCTTTTCCTAAAGCAACACTGACCTCTGCAGTTTATTATGAGAACTGTTTCAAACACTTCAGAGTCCTGAAGAGGTGAATAAAAAACCTCCTGAAACATGAAACATGAAAAAGACTCAGAATAACTGTTTAATAGTAAAAAGTCTTTAAAAGGAAAAAAAGAAGAATTACATTAACACTGTTTTATAAAAATCAAGCTTATAATTCACAACAACACCTGAAGAGGAAGTCCTGTAAACTTTCACAATAATAGCTCGGAGGCACTTTGGTGTTACAGGACGTCTTCGAAAATAAAGAAAATTCACAAAAATAATCTGAAACATTAGAAACGTAAAAATTAACGTTTACATTCTGAAATTATTGAAATGCAAGAACCAAATATTTAAATACTCAATAAATCTCATTATTTTTGGTTTGTGTCATAATTTCTTAATAATCACAATTTTATTCTGATGCAGCGTGTCGTTATTTTTATTTTGAAAACTCAGAATTTCAAAATAAAATGATATCAAAAAATCAGGTTCTACTTTTTTTTAAAAAAGGCAGTTTTTTGATTCACATTAATCATAAAATAATCATATTATATTTTTGATTTATTAAACTTTAAATATTCATTTTTATCATTATTTCATAATCTGATGTCTCATTACGTTTATATTGAAAATCTGAATTTCAAAATAAACTCCATCTATAGTCAGATTAAAGAACCAGCTTTTTGTTTTTTTTATTAATCATAAAATAATAATATTATAATTTAGATTTATTAACTTTAATTATTAATTTCTGTCATAATTTCATAATAATCACAGTTTTATTCTGATGTAGTGTCTTAATACTTTTATTTTGAAGGCCAGTCATTTCTAGTAGATTCTACTTTATAGAGTCAGCTGGTTTCACATTAATCATAAAATAATCATATCATATTATC
>NC_084979.1:31249997-31322718 GCF_963691925.1 Scomber scombrus | reverse complement strand
GAAGAAGGAAGGAAGGAAGGGAGGAAAGAAGGAACAGCCAAAACAGACGGGGTCAATTTGACCCGGGAGGACGACAGGAGGGTTAAAGGTTAAAGTTCACAGCAGCAGATGCATGAAGGCACTGTGGTTTAAAGCTTAGAGGCTGAAGCACCATAAAGTTAAATTATTCTCATTATTACACAGAAGTGTTCCAGGAGTGTTGCAGTACTGTGATCGGACCAGTGGGGGGCGCTGTGGGGCTGAGAGAGGCTGTCGTCATCCGTCCTCTCAGGATCCTTTTTCTTTACCTTCACACCTGGAGGACAGACAGAGGAAGAGGAGGGGGAGGAGGAGGAGGAGGAGGAGGAGGAGGAGGAGGAGGAGGAGGAAGAGGAGGAGGAGGAGGAGGAGGAGGAGGAGGAGGAGGAGGAAGAGGAGGAGGAGGAGGAGGAGGAGGAGGAGGAGAAGAGGAGGAGGAGGAGGAGGAGGAGGAGGAGGAGGAGAAGAAGAAGTAGTTAGACTGCAAGAAACAACTACACTTCCCATGATGATCTATGGTGCCTTCAGGTGACGTTGTATTCAGTCTTGGATCAGCTGTTCCTTCCTCTCTCTGACTGATATTATTATATATATGACATCATTAAAAGTACTGCAGTATTATGAGTGATGTAGTATGCAGTATTACAGTAAAAGTACTGCAGTATTATGAGTGATGTAGTATGCAGTATTACAGTAAAAGTACTGCAGTATTATGAGTGATGTAGTATGCAGTATTACGGTAAAAGTACTGCAGTATTATGAGCGATGTAGTATGCAGTATTACAGTAAAAGTACTGCAGTATTATGAGCGATGTAGTATGCAGTATTACAGTAAAAGTACTGCAGTATTATGAGCGATGTAGTATGCAGTATTACAGTAAAAGTACTGCAGTATTATGAGTGATGTAGTATGCAGTATTACAGTAAAAGTACTGCAGTATTATGAGCGATGTAGTATGCAGTATTACAGTAAAAGTACTGCAGTATTATAGTGATGTAGTATGCAGTATTACAGTAAAAGTACTGCAGTATTATGAGTGATGTAGTATGCAGTATTACGGTAAAAGTACTGCAGTATTATGAGCGATGTAGTATGCAGTATTACAGTAAAAGTACTGCAGTATTATGAGCGATGTAGTATGCAGTATTACAGTAAAAGTACTGCAGTATTATGAGCGATGTAGTATGCAGTATTACAGTAAAAGTACTGCAGTATTATGAGTGATGTAGTATACAGTATTACAGTAAAAGTACTGCAGTATTATGAGTGATGTAGTATGCAGTATTACAGTAAAAGTACTGCAGTATTATAGTGATGTAGTATGCAGTATTACAGTAAAAGTACTGCAGTATTATGAGTGATGTAGTATGCAGTATTACAGTAAAAGTACTGCAGTATTATGAGTGATGTAGTATGCAGTATTACAGTAAAAGTACTGCAGTATTATGAGCGATGTAGTATGCAGTATTACAGTAAAAGTACTGCAGTATTATGAGCGATGTAGTATGCAGTATTACAGTAAAAGTACTGCAGTATTATGAGTGTATGACTGTACTGCAGTTAAGTACAAGTACCTCAAACTGTACTACTGTAAAGTATAAGTACTTCAAACTGTACTGCAGTAAAGTACAAGTACCTCAAACTGTATCTGAGTAAATGTACTTAGTTACTTTCAGAACTGGAAAATAATGATTTTTATAGACTGAACAATAATTAAATAATATTTTGCCTGTCTGTCAGTTTTTCTACGGAAGCCCTGAAAGAGAAAGTGAGTGATTTTTTATTCATTTATTTGAATCCCTGTTCTACTTCTGATCTAAATGATTTCCTCTCTTGTGTTACAGTGAGGAGAATCCAGGATAATAATTATAACTTCTTTTATTCTTTTATCTGATCTGTTAAACAGGAGAAAATAAAGTTGTTGTTGTTGTAATACTCATTTCAGCCACCAGAGGGCAGACGTGCGCCACCTGCTGTTATAAACTGGATGAAAGCATTTATTATCTAATCTAAAACACAAAGTTAATATATTATAAAACATTATTATTATTATTATAATGTCTCTTCTTTCTTTGGCCTCTAAATGTATTTTAAATAGTTATAATCTGCTCTAAACTGTTTTCACTAAAAGAAAAAAAAACTCTTAGTATTAAATCAGATTTGTGTCTTTATAATAAAAAACAATATTTTACACAATTGACCCCGTCTGTTTTGACTGTTCTTTCCTCCCTTCCTTCCTCCATCCCCCTGTCCTTCTTTCCTTCCTTCCTCTTCTCCTTTCTCCCTCACACCCTCACTCCTTCTTCCCTTCCTTCTTCCTCCCTCCTTTCCTTCCGTCTTCCCTTCCTTCCTCCCTCCTTTCCTTCCGTCTTCCCTTCCTTCCTCCCTCCTTTCCTTCCTTCTTCTTCCCTTCCTTCCATCTTCCTTCCTTCCTTCGTCCTTCCTTCTTTCCTTTCCTCCCTTCCTTCCTCTTTCCTTTCCTCTCCTTCTTCCTTCCTCCTTTCCTTCATTCTTCCTCCCTTCCCTCCTTGACTCGAGGACAACAGGAGGGTTAATTAAAACCTCTCATTTGCCTTTCAGGGCTTCCGTAGATTTCTGTGTGCAGTTTGATCAAAGACACAAACAGAGGAAGAGGAGGAGGAGGAGGAGAAGTAGTTAGACTGCAAGGAAAAAACTACACTCCCATGATGCTCTATGGTGCCTTCAGGTGACGCTGTGTTCAGTGTCTGCTCAGCTGTTCCTCTTTCTGACTGATATTATTATATATGACAGCATTAAAAGGGTTAATTAAAACCTCTCATTTGCCTTTCAGGGCTTCCTTAGATTTCTGTGTTCAGTTTAATTAAAAACAATTTTACACTAAAATCTTCAGAGTTCGTCTTCTACCAGGATGAACCGCAGGAAGCAGGAAGCAGGAAGCAGGAAGGAGGAAGCAGGAAGCAGGAAGGAGGAGACACAGAGTCGAGACCCGATGATGGCGAGGAAACAAACCGGACCAGAGCTGCAACTCTTGACTTTTCCCTCATTGGATGATTAATCAGCTGATTAATTAATAATTAAAATAAGTGTTAGTTGCAGCTGTGAATGAATCCGTCATAAAAACTCATTTATTTCATCTTTAATGTTTAAAGCAGGATCTAAACCATCATATTCAATGTGTTATACTTCTGTAATATTACTGCTTTTATTATATATATATATATTAATAATTGGTCTATTTTTATGCTTTTGGCTTTTTTATATGTATTTTTATGTTGAATGACTGAAAAATAAACACTTTTATTACATGTTTTACTGTCATATGTTTACTTTGTAGAGTTGTTTAAATTTTTTAAGGAGGAAATATAGTTTTATGATTTTAAACCATGTTTCTCTTTGTGTGTTTTTATTTTTCTGCCCTTCTGTGATCAGCTGTAGTGGATCAGAGCTTTGACGTGTTTGTTTTCTTCTGTATGAAAATATTAAAGCTTTAACCTTCCTGTCGTCCTCCCGGGTCAAACTGACCCCGTCTGTTATGACTGTTTCTTCTTTCCTCCCTTCCTCCTTTCCTTCCTTCTTACTTCCTTCCTCTTTTCGTCTCTTACTCCTTTCCTTTCCTTCTTCCTTCCTTTCTTCCTTCCTTCCTCACTTCCTTCCTTCCTTCTCTCCTTACTTCCTTCCTCTTTTCCTCCCTCCCTCCTTTCCTTCCTTCTCTCCTTACTTCCTTCCTCTTTTCGTCTCTTACTCCTTTCCTTCTTCCTTCCTTCCTTTTTTCCTTCCTTCCTCACTTCCTTCCTTCCTTCTCTCCTTACTTCCTTCCTCTTTTCCTCCCTCCCTCCTTTCCTTCCTTCTCTCCTTACTTCCTTCCTCTTTTCGTCTCTTACTCCTTTCCTTTCCTTCTTCCTTCCTTCCTTTCTTCCTTCCTTCCTTCTCTCCTTACTTCCTTCCTCTTTTCCTCCCTCCCTCCTTTCCTTCCTTCCTCCTTTCCTTCCTTCTTACTTCCTTCCTCTTTTCGTCTCTTACGCCTTTCCTTTCCTTCTTCCTTCCTTCCTTTCTTCCTTCCTTCCTCACTTCCTTCCTTCTCTCCTTACTTCCTTCCTCTTTTCCTCCCTCCCTCCTTTCCTTCCTTCTTCCTTCCTTCTCTCCTTACTTCCTTCCTCTTTTCGTCTCTTACTCCTTTCCTTTTTCCTTCCTTTCCTCACTTCCTTCCTTCCTTCTCTCCTTACTTCCTTCCTCTTTTCCTCCCTCCCTCCTTTCCTTCCTTCTTCCTTCCTTCTCTCCTTACTTCCTTCCTCTTTTCGTCTCTGACTCCTTTCCTTCTTCCTTCCTTTCCTCACTTCCTTCCTTCCTTCTCTCCTTACTTCCTTCCTCTTTTCCTCCCTCCCTCCTTTCCTTCCTTCTCTCCTTACTTCCTTCCTCTTTTCCTCCCTCCCTCCTTTCCTTCCTTCTTCCTTCCTTCTCTCCTTACTTCCTTCCTCTTTTCCTCCCTCCCTTCCTTCCTTCCTTGACTGGAGGACAACAGGAGGGTTAAATGGAAGAAACAGCAAGAAAGAAAAGAAAGATAGAAAAAATAAATCTGACATTTCAAGAAAAAATAAAAAAGTTGGAATATTTTGAGATATATTACAACTTTTTATTTTAAGCTTCATTCTTGAAATCTCAGATATTTTTCCTTTCATTGATTTAAAGGACGAGTTCATAATGTTTCAAATGTGTCTTAAACCTACAGTAAGTGTGTTTATGTGTCTGTAATGATTCCTCCTGTTCATACTGACCATTAGAACATCCTTCATCATGTTTACTGTGGAAGTGATGCTACTACATAAAGTACTACTACTACTACTACTACTACTACTCCATAAAGTACTACTACATACTTCAGCATGAACAGGAGGAATGATTACAGAGAGGAAAACCTGACTGCAGCTTTAACACACACTGGGAACACTGGGAACACTGGGAACTGGTCCTTTAATCATCTGTCACATATTTAAAGTGATGGTTTGGCGTAATTTCGACCTAGCATCATATGCACCATGACGTCTATCTAACCACTAATAATGTCTGGGTTGTTATCAAACTTCTACAGTAGTATAAATAGGGTCTTTATTCATAAATTGATGCATTGGAAAGTTTGTAAAGTACACCAGGAGTTTATTAAAATAACACTTACCTGAAGGCTTTTACTCTGCTGCTAAAGCTGTAAACATCGTCGAAATCCCGTGTGGTCTCGCGAGATCCCCGCACAGCACATCAGGAGATCTGTGTGGGATTTCGCGAGACCACACGGGATTTAGCGCGAGATTTCGACGATGTTTACAGCTTTAGCAGCAGAGTAAAAGTCATCAGAAAAGAGAGGAGGAAGAGGAGAAGGAAAGAAAGGAGAAAGAGAGAAAGGAGGAAGAGGAGAAGGGAGAGATAAAGGGAGGAAGAGGAGAAAGAAAGAGAGGAGGAAGAGGAGAAAAAAAGTGAGGAGGAAGAGGAGAAAGAAAGAAAGGAGGAAGAGGAGAAAGAGATAAAGGGAGGAAGAGGAGAAAGAGAGAGAGGAGGAAGACTGCTAAAGCTGTAAACATCGTCGAAATCCCGTGTGGTCTCGCGAGATCCCCCACACAGCTCTCTAGATGTGCTTTGCGGGGATCTCGCGGGATTTCATCGATCACGCGAGATTTCGAAGATGTTTACAGCTTTAGCAGTAGAAGCAGAGTAAAAGTCATCAGGTAAATGTTATTTTTATAAACTCCTGGTGTACTTACAAACTTTCCAATGCATCAATTTATGAGTAAAGACCCTATTTATAATACTGTAGAAGTTTGATAACAACCCAGACATTATTAGTGGTTAGATAGACGTCATGGTGCATATGATGCTATGTCGAAATTACGCCGAACCATCACTTTAATGAAAACTTTCCCTTTAAATTAAGACAAACAAAGAGTTTTTTGAATCCATTTTCCTTGTTTATATAAAACTTTTACCAAAAGAAGTATGTACATATTCAGAGGCATCGGTACAAATCAAGTGCAAACTAACAGATCAGTGATGAAAGCGTCCGAACACGTTTCACACTAAAGCGTCCAGAGTTCAGACAGGAAGAGGAAACGTTCAAAACAACAACAACAACAACAACAACAACAAACATCCTGCAGAGAAACACACAGGATGCTTTTTATGTTATGTTTTAAACGGCCAGCAGGTGGCGCTCCAGACCGGCAGCTGAAATCTGCTCATGAGAAATAAACGTAACTTTTTACAGTGTGCTATAAATTAAACTGTTTAAACTTGATTTTAATGTAAATATTCTGAATTTTTGAAAAGAGAAAGAACCAAAAACACCCAAAGAGTTGGTAAATATTCAGATTTCAGTCTGCAGATGAAGTTAAACGTCCCTTTTTGTTTGTTTTGTAATATTTGGTTTAAATGTTGAAGCCCAAAGAAGCCAAAGTTACTTTTTATCTTTATTTTTTTTAGTGTTATCTGGTTACGTTGAGTTAATTATCTCATTATTAAAGGTAAGAAGATATAAAATGTGTCAGTTTCTGGAGAAATTATCCTGAGATAGTGAAACATTAAACAATAAACGCTGCTTTTGTATCTTTTCTTATCATATTTTCTTGTAAAAATGCAAATATATAAAAAGTTTTTACAAGAAAAACAAGAAAGTAGCTTTATGAAGAGTTAAATGTGATAATGTTTGATCTTGATATAACAGATTGGTGGTTTTATTATTCAGTATTTCTCATTATTAATTAAATAAATGTAGAGAAATGTATCATCAGCGTATGTAGAGATGAGTCACGTTATCGGATAATAATCTGATTTGTTTTTAATTCGTAACTTCCGTAATTATCTCCAGAAAACTCACGATTTTTATCTCCTTAAAAATGTCGTCATCCTGTTGGTGATGTGAGATAATTAACTTACAACTTCAGATAAAAGGATTTAATATTAAAAATAATAAAATAAATAAAATAAAAAGTAACGTTGGCTTCTTTTGACTTCCGTACCGGAGTCTGGAGCGACGGCTGATTTTCCTCTTCCGAAAAGAAAAAGATGAAAAAAAAACCTTCCAAAAAAAAAAAAAAACACATTAAATAAAAACAAACAGATATATTAATTTATATTTTTTGGAGTTCCTCAAACACGACTTCTGGTTTGTTTGTTTTTTTCCTTCTTTTCACAGTTTGATTGATTTTTTGAGATTTCAGACAAACCGACTTTGATTGAGATGAAAATTAAATGAAAAAATACATTTTAAAATAGTTTTTTTTACACTTTGGGAGAAAAATGTTTTGTTTTTTTTAGGGTTTTTTTTGTCTGTATTTTGAGCTGCGGAGGCTAAAAGACGACATTACTCTGATCTGAGTTCAGCTTTATACGGAAGATCGAGGAGGAATCTTTAATTTTGGTAAATATTATGTTGAAAACACCGATTTCTGCTCACAATGTGAAAATTTTGACCATTTTTGTGGAGAAAATGTTTAAAGAATTACTGATTTTCCTCCAAAGTGAGATTTTCATTCTTATATGTCAAAATTATCAATTTCTGTCGTCATGATCGCATCAAATATTTAAATTGAATCTCTAGTAAACAAGTTTCTTTTTATGCTAATTAATAAAACATCTGGTGTTTTATTAATGACTTCAGTAACAATTTAAGCACAATATAAACAAAAATAATAAATAACTTTATGGTAAATTTAAGGTGTTTTTGTCTCATTATTTGTGCAAAACAGCAAATTAATCCAAAATGCTGAAGTTTATATTTAATAGGAATAGCAGTCATCATTGTTAGGGTTTGTTTGTTTGACAGAAAGTATAATAATTAGGATCTATTGATGTTTTGTTCTTTAGTTTTTCATCAGAAACAAGCAGAGAATCTTTAAAGTCGATTGTTATCGATCATTTAAACCTGATCATCACATTAATCACGTTGCTTTTAATGTGTTTCGACATTTTCTGGATAAAATAATGTCAAGTGTCAAAAACTGGATTAAAGCTCCTGAATAAAGTTATTTGACTGAAAACAAAACGACAGATTTAAAGATCCTCCACCTGCTCTGAATGTTTAATGACGATTATTATGATTATATAATAATTTAAAAGTCTTTTTTTTTCTCTTCAAAACTGGTAAATATTTGCTGTTTTTTAGCATCTTTTAGTTTTTTGATTGTCGGTGAAACAAAAAATGAAACTTTTGAGAATTTGTGACGGACTTCTGAACAATGAATTAATAAAATAAACGTGCAGGTTAATTGTTAGTTGCAGCTCTAATGTGGCGCCAATATTAATATAAGTTAATAAAGTCTTTATAATCTCAGTTTATAATGTGCTTTAAGTTTAAACAAACCAGATTTTAATTCATTAAACGACCACAGACTAATTGCTGGATGTTGACTTGGAGATTTCAGGTCTCCCATCCTCTCAATGACTCGCAGCGATGAAGAGACAAAAAAAACCCAAAAATACCCAAAGATTTTCCTCCCAAAGTGAAACAGCAACGAAGCAGCTTAACTGACAAAACCCCCCCAAAAACTACAAAGACACGACTTCCTTCCCTCCGTCCAACAGAAATATAAACATTCAGGAAGCCATCTTTAACGAGGCGGCTGCAGCAGGACGCCATCTTTAACGAGGCGCCTCCATCAGGACGTCATCTTTAAGGAGGCGGCTGCAGCAGGACGCCATTTTTAACTAGGCGGCTGCAGTGGGACGCCATCTTGAAAGAGGCACCTCCATCAGGACGCCATCTTTAACGAGGCACCTCCATCAGGATGCCATCTTTAACGAGGCGCCTCCATCAGGACGCCATCTTTAACGAGGCGCCTCCATCAGGACGCCATCTTTAACGAGGCGCCTCCGTGAGGACGCCATCTTTAACGAGGCGGCTCCATCGGGAAGCCATCTTTAATGAGGCGCCTCCGTGAGGACGCCATCTTTAACGAGGCACCTCCATCAGGACGCCATCTTTAACGAGGCACCTCCATCAGGACGCCATGTTTAACGAGGCGTCTCCAATAGGATGCCATCTTTAACGAGGCGCCTGCAGAGGGACGCCATTTTTAACGAGGCGGCTGCAGCAGGATGCCATCTTTAACGAGGCGGCTGCAGCAGGATGCCATCTTTAACGAGGCGCCTGCATCGGGACACATTTGATGAGAAGAACATTATAATAAAATTATGATTCATTAATAATTATAATAAAAAAAGGAGATGCTCCAATCAACGAGCACATTCATTCTTCCTCCCCACCCTCGTCTCCGATCCCGTCGTCGTGGCGACCGACCGGAGACTTTTTTTTTTGTCGTCCCTCAAAAAACCCGAACAAAGAAACTAGTCATGGTGTTTGTTTTGTGACTGTACACGGCTAACTGTACACACCTTCGTCATCGTCATCATCGTCTTATGGCTTCTGTACAGATGAAGAAGAAAAAAAGGCACCGAACACAACGACCCCCCCCCCCCCCCCGTCTCAACCCGGGGACGCGACCTTTGACCTCAGAGACACGTTTTCACTGTGCAGCGCCGCAAAAAGATCGCAAATATTTAGACGTTAAAAGATCGATAACGAGCGATCGGTTGTCATTTACAATAATCAGCAGCAAAGATTTTAATTAAAGATTCATCTAATGAGTCTTTTCTTGATTATTAATTGTTTTTTTTTATAAAATACAAGAAAAATTTCAGTTTATGTAATTAATTAAAGACAAAAGTGACGATTTAAGGGTTTTAAAATCGGAGCCAGACGATATATTGATCAGCTGATATTAACCAATCACAGGTATGTTGTCAAATATGAGCCGATATTTAAAATCTATATAATTAAAGTTATATTGGCTTCATTTTATGCATATTTTCTTAGCTAATCTGTATTAAATTCTCAGAGATTTACTGTTTTAATGCACTAAACGAGTCATTTTATACAGTAAAGATTATTTGTTGAACTGTAAAATATAAATCCTTCATTACAAAAATATGTTTATCTGCAAATATCTGAGTTTTTTTACTCCCTAATTCTTTTATATGTATAGTAAACTCTCCTACTATGTCATCTTTAGCTGCATGTGTGTGTTTTGTTTTTATTGTCTTTAAAGCAGATAGAGCAGCGACTGTAATCTCATTATATGTTAAATAAAACATATTAACGACATTTATATTATTTATTCTAATATCAGTCGGAGCTTCGTTCAAAATGCAAAAATATTCAGTTTACGACAGAAAAACCTCAAATATTTAAATTAAATAATCTGCGTTTCTGCTTAAAATGATTATCGATTCATTTCCTGTCAATCAGCTGATCATTAAAGCTCTGCAAATATTCACAATGAGTTTTAATTATTGATTAATTATCACAGATTTATTGGTATCTGTGAATATGTTCTATGATATTTATTATATTTTCTGTTTTTATTTCAGGAGCTACGGATCAATACCCAGATAAAACTGATCAGGAAATCTCTGCTGCCTTATTGATCATAATAATAATAATAATAATAATAATAATAAGATAAACTTCAGTCGACGCTGCACAGTGAAAACATTCGATCAGACTGCAGATTATTGATTTGTATTGATTTGTATTGATCTGTATTGATTTCCAGCAGGAACAATAATCAATAATCAATAATCAATATATTATCTATAATCAGCGTAAGGCTTTTTTTCTCTTTTCATTCAGTTTTTTTTAAGTAAAGAAACGAGTTTTAAGGCAGAAAGGGCGAAAAAAACAAAAACAAACAGGAAACAGAGAGAGAGAGAGAGAGAGAGAGGTGGTGGTCAGACGCCGAAGCTCCTTCCTCCTTCCTCCTCATCCTCCTCTTCCTCATCCTGCTCCTCCTCCTCCTCC
This sequence comes from Scomber scombrus, assembly GCF_963691925.1. Lineage (NCBI taxonomy): Eukaryota > Metazoa > Chordata > Actinopteri > Scombriformes > Scombridae > Scomber > Scomber scombrus. The sequence goes on along the minus strand of NC_084979.1, from coordinate 31,311,877 downwards.
TGCTGTTGTGCTTTGAGCTGTTAGTCTGTGATGTGGACGGCAGAGGGAGGAGATGTGTCGCCTCCCTGAGCTCTGAGGCAAGAGGAGGAGGAGAGAGGAGAGAGATTAGTGTTTGAGAAGAAAGAGGAGGAAGGAGTAGGGAGGAGGAGGAGTCAACCTTCATCTCCTCCTCCTCTTCCTCCTCCTCCTGCTGCTGCTCCTGAGAGGAGGTTAAATCAACAGAAGCAGAGAGTTAAGAGTTAAAAGCAGGAGAAGTGAGGAGTCGGTCTCTGCTCTCCTCTGCGTCAGCGTCAGGTTTGAGGAGGTGGTCGACTCCTCCTCTTCCTCCTCTTCATCACAGGAGGAGGAAACAGGAAGGGAGGAGGTTTGTTTATAGTTCAGGAGGCTGTGATGGAGAGCAGAGATGAGTGAAATAAAGCTGCTCCTCCTCCTGTTTCTCCTCCTCCGTCAGTCTTTAGGTCTCTGAGTTTGGAGCTCAGGAGGAGAAAATAGGAGGTGTTTGTTTTTATTAGATGAGGAATAAGTGAGGAGGAGGTCAGGAGGTCCAGGAGATCAGAAGGAGGTGTGGAGAAAATCTGCAGGAGGAGGTAAGGAGGACGGAGGGAAAGGAGGAGGTCAGGAAGATGTAAGGAGGTTTAGGAGGAGGTGAGGAGTGAGTCAGGAAAAGTTAAGGAGTTATGGTGAGAAGGAGGTGCAGAAGATCTGGAGAAGGAAATCAGGAGGGAGGAGGCTCGGAGAATCACAGGAAGAGGTCAGGAGTCAGGAGGAGGTGAGTAAGTTAGGAGGAGGTGAGGAGTTAGAAGGAGGTCAGGAGAGGGAAATCAGGAAGAGACTCGGAGAATCACAGGAGGAGGTCGAACGAAGCAGGAGTCAAGAGGAGGTGTGCGAGTTAGGAGGAGGTGCAGAGCGAGCAGCAGATGAACCTCAGCGATAGTTTTGACCCCACTGACAGCAGACAGGAAGTTAAAGAGAGGAGGAGGAGGAGGAGGAGCGGGGGAGGAGTCACTTCACCAGCACTGACTTTGGAAGGAACGCCTCCATCTCGGTGCCTCGCTCCGCCCCCGCCGCCGCCACCGAGGAGGCCGAGGAGGAGGCGCCCGGTGACGAGGAGCCGCCGGCCGCTTTGGGGAGGCTGTACATGTAGACGGCGCCGATGACGAGCCCCGCCCCCGCCGTGAACATCAGGTCGACGTGGAAACCGAACAGGTAGATGGACGTCACCGTGGAGACGATGATGGAGAAGGACGTGGCGAAGCCCTTCAGGATGTTGTCGGCGTACTTGACGACGACGGCGACCAGCAGCCCGCCGAACGCCTGGTTGAAGATGACGCACCACACCATGCCGGTGTAGCCGAACAGGAAGCCGTGCTCGGCGATGGCGGCGCCGTCGTTCCACCACATTCCCAGCATGCCGAGCGCCATGCCGAACAGGCCCAGCTGCACGTTGCGGAGCCACACGGACGCGGCGCTGCCCTTCAGGATCTTCTCAAAGTAAACGCCGGCGAAGCCCGACGACATGCAGCTGATCACCACGGCAACCAGACCCACCGTGTAGTTCTGGGAGGAGCTGTCCGAAAGAGACGCTTCCTTATTCCCCTCCTGTTGCACCTGAGAGGAGATCAATACATCAATAGATCAATACATCAATACATCAGTCAACTAATCAATCAATACATCAATGACCTGAACTATTGATCTGACAACAACCTGAAGTTTAAACCGAAGTTAAAATAAAACAAGTCAATAAAAACATTTAAAATTAATATATTTATTATTTGCAACAATTAGTTAATCAACCAATCAATATTATTGATCTGACAGTAACAAGTTTAAACCTTTAAAACATAAAGCAGCTAAAAATGCCTCAAAAGAATATTAAAAATAAATAATATTATATTTAAAGAACAGTTAACTATTTAAATAATCAATTACAGACAGGTGAGATGAAGATGATTGACAGGTGAGATGAAGATGATTGACAGGTGAGATGGAGATGATTGACAGGTGAGATGAAGATGATTGACATGTGAGATGGAGATGATTGACAGGTGAGATGGAGATGATTGACAGGTGAGATGGAGATGATTGACAGGTGAGATGGAGATGATTGACAGGTGAGATGGAGATGATTGACAGGTGAGATGGAGATGATTGACAGGTGAGATGGAGATGATTGACAGGTGAGATGAAGATGATTGACAGGTGAGATGAAGATGATTGACAGGTGAGATGGAGGAGACAGACAGGTGAGCTGAAGATGATTGACAGGTGCGCTGGGGGGGGCGGGGCTTACCTGGACGATGGCGACGCCGCCGAATAGCAGCAGCAGAGAGATCCACTGAACTCTGGACAGAGATTTCCTCAACATCATCACACTGAACAGAGCCGTGGTGAGGATCTTCAGCTGATACGTCACCTGAGAGGGAGGAGAATCTATCAATCAATCAATCAATCAATCAATCGATCAGTGAGTCCCAGGTGGAGGCGGGGTCTGACCTGGAAGGTGGCGGCCGGCAGGTTGGAGATGGCGACGTACTGCAGGTTGTTCTGCAGCGTGTAGATGAGAGACGGGACGGCGAGCTTCAGAGTGTCTTTATACTGAAACACTATGGAGTCAAGCAGGAAGGAAGCCGTCTCCTTCACACTGACTGTAGATACACACACACAGAGAGAGAAGACTTTCATTAGATATTAAAATGATTTTTACATTGATTCTAGTTTTAGTTTCATTAATAAAATCAGTCTAAATTAAATCCTGACTAATATCTGATCTACAGCTGCAACTATCAGTGACGTCTGTTTTGACTGTTCCTTCTTTCCTCCCTTCCTTCCTTGTGTCCTTCCTCCCTCCCTCGTTCTCTCTTTCTTTCCTCCCCCCTTCCTTATTTCATTTCCTCCTTCCTTCTTTCTCCCTCCCTCCTTTCCTCCCCTCCTTCCTCCTTCCTACTTTCCTTCCTTCCTCCCTCCCTCCCTCTCTTCCTCCTCCCTCCTTTCCTTCCCTCCTTCCTTCCTCCCTCTCTCCTTTCCTTCCTTCTTCCTCCCTTCCTTCCTACTTTCCTTCCTTCCTTCCTTCTTCCCTCATTCCTTGCTCCCTCCCTCCTCCTTTCTTTCCTTCTTCTTTCTTTCTTCCTTCCTCCCTCCCTTCCTTCCTTCCTTCCTCCCTCCCTCCCTTCCTTCCTTCCTTCCTTACTTGACTCGAGGACAACAGGAGGGTTAAGAAGCTTTAATGTCCTAAAAAATACTGGCTGATGACCAAGGTTGCAAGGTTCTGGGATTTTGGAAACTTTCCTGGAAACTTTCCATGGGAATTAACAGAAATAAACTGGAAATTAAATCTAGTGAAAACTGAAAACTTAAACATAGTTAGAAATAAACATCTTGTATAATAATCTTGGTTAAAACAAGCAGATTTAATGCAAACACAGTTGTATATCTCCACCTATTCCTCACTCACATGCACATAACACATTACTACAATACCCATGATCCTCAGCTGCTGTTGCTATGGAGAAGAAGCCAGTCAGGCATCGCCACGGTTACCGGATTGATCATAAAAACTGATTTAAAACTGAGTGTTTAATCAAGTTTAATCTTTAGCTTCAGATTGATGTTTGTGGAGCTCTGTGATTGGATGGTTGTTACACAGATGCATCATGGGAGTCGTAGTTCACTTCTCTTAGTTATGTTTTTATGACTTTTAAATCAAAGAATCAGATATTTTGTAAAACTCTGCAGGAACCTGAAGAAGTTAATCTGTGTTTTAGTTAATATTTTATTTATTTACTTATTTAAATAAACTGAATAATCAAAGTTTAACCCTCCATGCTCTGACTCTGACTGTGACTCACACTTCTTCTGCAACAGGATGATGAGCAGACACGTCAGGACCTTCAGGATCTCCGCCATGACGACGGCCGACGTGGTGAAGAAGCGGTCGCCCGGCAACGTGCGGACGTATCGGATGCTGAGGATGAGCGACGCATTCTGGACGACGAGCACGGCCAGACTGATGTACTTCAACTTCCTGTTGGCTGGAGACACAAACACACACACACGCGGTCAGACATACTGATGTTTATATTAATCATTATTCAACATGAGCAGCACTTGGTGACAGAAACAAGAAAAACTCCCTTTTTATATTGTAGGATGATTATTGATGCTTCTCACTGATAGTTAATCATCAGTAATGTGGATATAATGTGTTACTGTGTGTGTATATGTGTGTGTGTGTGACTGTGTGTGACTGTGTGTGTGTGTGTGTGTGACTGTGTGTGTGTGTATATGTGTGTGTGACTGTGTGTGTGTGTATATATGTTTGTGACTGTGTGTGTGTGTGTGTGTGACTGTGTGTGTGTTATGTGTGTGTTACTGTGAGTGTGTGTGACTGTGTGTGTGTATATGTGTGTGTGACTGTGTGTGTGACTGTGTGTGTGTATATGTGTGTGTGTTACTCAATGTGTGTGTTACTGTGTGCGTGTGTGTGTTACTGTGTTACTGTGTGTGTGTGTGTGTATATATGTGTGCGTGTTACTGTGTGTGTGTGTGTGTATATAAGTGTGTGTGTGTGTATATAAATGTGTGTGTGTGTATGTGTGTGTATATATGTGTGCGTGTTACTGTGTGTGTGTGTGTGTATATAAGTGTGTGTGTGTGTATATAAATGTGTGTGTGTGTATGTGTGTGTCCCCTTTGAGTCAAACCTCCACGTCACCAAACAGCCACAAACCTTCACTAATCGTCTCATAACTAATCTAACACACCTGATTTATACATCAGCTTTATATTAACATGTTAACACGTGTGGAATATAAATATAAATATAAATATAAATATAAATATAAATATAAATATAAATATAAAACTTAAACACAGCTGACCCGGAGATGAAAACTAGTCTTTGAGGTTAATTCTGACATAAATACACAAATGTTTATTAACATGAACCCTTACTTACCAATAAAGTGATAAAATAAATAATAATAAAGTATCTTATCATAGAAAAGAATAAAAGTGTGAGGTTGGTAAACATGAACTCTGATCAGGAAGTAGATAAAACCTCCTGAGTATATCCGGCTCTGAACTTTAAACTGTTTTATAGCAACAGGAAATCATCTAAAGCGTCATCAATTAAATGTCTTCAGACTTTAACTGCAGACAATGTTTAAAACTTTAATTAGTTTTATTTATGGAGTGGAAACAGACTGAGAGACACACACATACCTACCTACACACCTACACACACCTACACACACCTACACACACCTACACACACACCTGAGACCTGAGACACACCTACACACACCTTCCACACACACCTACACACACCTTGCACACACACACACACACCTGGCACACATACATACACACAAACCTGAGACACACCTAAACATACAAACACACACACACATACCACAAGAGCAACAACTGTGTCGTTGTTACCTGCAGAATTATAGGTGTGACCAGCTCTGTGTGTGTGTGTGTGTGTGACTTTGTTTGTTACTGTGTGTTAGTTACTGTGTGTGTGTGAGTTTGTTACTCTGTGTGTTTGTGTGTGTTATTGTGTATATGTGTGTGTGTGTGTGTGTGTGTGTATATATGTGTGTGTGTGTGTGTGTGTGTATTACTGTGTATATATATGTGTGTGTGTGTGTGTGTGTGTGTGTGTGTGTGTGTGTGTGTGTGTGTTACTGTGAATATATGTGTGTGTGTGTGTGTGTGTGTGTGTGTGTGTGTGTGTGTGTATATATGTGTGTGTGTGTGACCACTAACCCCCCCCCCCCCACCCCCACCCGGGTCAAACCTCCACGTCACCAAGCAGCCACAAACCTTCACTAGTCTTCTCATAACTAATCTAACACACCTGATTTATTCATCAGCTTTATATTAACATTTTAACACGTGCGCATATAAAACTTAAACACATTAAAACATCAACATTAACTCAACATCAAACAGCTCAATCTGCTCATTATATTAAAAAAAACAACTAAATCTAAAGTTTAAAGTGTGAAGTTAGCTGCTGCAAATTAGCCTAGCTTTACCATTAGCCTCCAGCTGAGCTAACATGCTAACAGCTACTTTATTATTGTGGTTTATTGTGTTTAAAATATAAAAGATAATAATTAATAAGCATGGTGGATAACTTTAAGGGTTAACCTTGTGCGCGTGCTGGCCGACCTGGAGCTCCACGCTGAACTATATTTATAACCAGGAAATGTATTTTAGTGATGTATATAAAAACACAAACTAAACATGGCAGCCCTGATGTATGTGTGTGTGTGTGTGTGTGTGTGTGTGTGTGTTTGTCTCCATGTCTCCACGTACCGTCACTCTGACCCCGACTCGTCGCCTTCTCCTCCCCGGCCTGGCTGTGCTTCCCCGCGGCCATGCTGAGCTGCTCTGCCCGCCTGTCTGGAGCTGTGGCCCGGCTAGCTTCCCCAGCTAGCCCCGGGCTTCTTCAAGGTGTGGATCAAACTAAAAGATACTCCTCCTTGTTTTAGTATCCGAGGACGGAGAAGAGGATGATGATGAAGGAAGATGAAGAAGCAGCAGGTCTGTCAGAGTATATATATTTTTTTTTGTGGAGCCTGCGGAGGAGGCACCGGGAGCATCGGGAGGACGCAGTCCGCCGAGCAGCTGCTGATTTCGGCCACTGAAGGAGCTTCTGACGGCTGCACAGATAGGAACAAACACTGCGGCGGACAGGATGTACCACTCTGTCTGGAAAAACATGACCCCAAAAAAAGGAAAAGCTCTTAGAATTCACGTCACCATGGAGACCGAACCCGAAAAAAGTCGATGTGTTTTTATTTACTAATTTTATTTTATTATTTTATACATAATGTACTATCCCTTCCGTGCCTTTGTTTCTATTGTTATATTATTATTATTATTATTATTTGTATTAATATTATTTTTATTATTATTATTATTATTATTATTATTATTTTTATTATTATTACCACTACTAATTTTATTTTATTATATTTTTATATTATTTTTATTTTTTAATTAAATCTGACTTTTATTTATTCTGTAAAGCACAGAAAAATGCTATATAAATAAAGTTCATTATTATTATTAATTTTATTATTACTAATTTTATTTGGTAAATTTCATATAAGAAACATCGCATTCACCAATGTTAAAAAATGGAGGAATTAACTCAAAATTATGACGTTAAATCTCTGACGTTATATTTCATAATTAGGCAACTGACCTACTATCTTATATTTGTGGTTATTATGTTATAATGTTATTGGTGAGTGCATTGCATTTCCATACATAGGTCCACATTTTCCAATTCAATCTATTTTTTAATGATACATTATTAAATGAGAAACACAGTCTGTTAAATTTATCAACAAGTAACACAAGTATAATATTTTATTGTATCGTGTGTGTTTTATTTATCATTATTATTCATTTTAATTCTAGCTTTAGGCTTAACTTTGCTGTAAAAAGAAATTTAAAGCCATAATCCATAAGAAACCATAAGAAACCCTTCTTCTTTCTGATACTGTTTATAACTATATTGTTCTTTATTCCTTTTTTTCTTTTACTATCCATTTACTTATAGGACTAATAAAGGAATATCTTAATTTAACTTAATTTATCTTATTTAATCTTAACTTAACTTTACTTATTTTAACTCATGAGGGAAACAAGCTGCTGTATAATGTGAGATCAGTCAGTGGTGAACAGCTCAGAATACAGAGTCAGAGTGAGACCTCTGTCATTCTCCTCCTCTCTGATGCTGCTGACAGAACAACAATCACTTCCTTGTTCTCCTTCAGGTTGAGTCTGCTATGAATCCTATTGGCTGCTCAGTGAACACCTCACCTGTCAGAGGAGCCTATAGCGCCACCTGCTGGTTAACTGATGGTAAAACACTATGAAGCTTTTATTCAGCTTCAGCTGTTTGAGTCACATCAATGATATCTGACACATGGAGGAGGAATACTTTATGGAGTAGTAGTAGTAGTAGTAGTACTTTATGGAGTAGTAGTAGTAGTACTTTATGGAGTAGTAGTAGTAGTAGTAGTAGTACTTTATGGAGTAGTAGTAGTAGTAGTAGTAGTACTTTATGGAGTAGTAGTAGTAGTAGTAGTAGTACTTTATGGAGTAGTAGTAGTAGTAGTAGTAGTACTTTATGGAGTAGTAGTAGTAGTACTTTATGGAGTAGTAGTAGTAGTAGTAGTACTAGTAGCAGTAGTAGTACTTTATGTAGTAGTAGTACTTTTTGTAGTAGTAGTAGTAGTACTTTTTGTAGTACTAGCAGTAGTAGTAGTCTAAATTAAAGATGTTTTTAGTTGTGATTTCACAGAACAAACCTGATCTGATTTTATCAAAGACAGAAAATAATAAAGAATAAAGAATAAAGAATAAAGAATAAAATAAAACGACAAAAGGACAAAATGTGTAAAAGTGACCCAAAAGGTTTTATTCAAACGTCGGATCTTTGAGTTTCTTTGATCCATAAATTCTTATTTAATATAAATAAACAGAAACAAGTGACTGAACCACTTTATAACCTTTTTAAACCATTGAACAATACACAAGTATTTACAGTGACGTCACATCCCAACGTCAACATGACAAAAACATCAAACTGACCTTTGACCTCAGAGCTGAAAAACTCCTGAATGTCACATCTGGTTTTTATTTACTTTCACTGTTGAAACTTTAACAGCTGATCTCTGCTCGTTATATTAATTAAATTATTTAGAGTAAGATGAAGAATCAGAGAGTGAATGCTGGTTACTTAGCAACCACTGAGTCTTTTTTAAAGTAATAATGAGAAATATTTGCCTGTTTCAGCGTCTCAAATGAGATGACTTCCTGCTTTTCTTTGTTAAATATGACATTAAACTAAATATCTGAGTTCTGGAGCATTTTCACTCGTTTCTGACGTTTTATAGACAAAACTATGAAGAATATAATCCCTGTTATCGGCTTCAGTCTCAATCATTTTGTCTATAAAACCTCAGAGAAGAATTAAAGTTTTCAGATTCAAAACCCCAAAAATAATCAGTTTAAAATCATAATAAGAGAAAAGAAGCAAATCCTCACATTGCAGAAGCTGCAAACGGAACATTTGACATTTTTGCTTAAAAATAAGACTAAAATATCTGCTGATTATTCTGTAATGTAACTGCACGCTTCCCAAAAATGCCATAAAGCAAAATGTTATCCTTTAAGATATTTTAACAGAAATGTGTCTCCGTCCTGTTCAGACTGTAGAAGGTTTACTTTGAAGTGTCTATCTTATCATCACTTAATTATTGTCTTGTTTTGTTCTCATGCTCTGTGATAAAATCCTGCAGGTTGAGACTTTGCATTATTTCATTTTTGGGGAGTTTTCAGTGAGATCATTGGACCAGCTTCACTCTCAGATTCGAGCCTCTTTGTATGAAAATGATCAGTGAAAACTTCAGAGAAAGACTCCAAACATAAACTGTAAGAGAAGCACCGACCAGTGTTGTAAAAAGAAGGAGAAAAATTAAAATCTGCATCTTCAAAAAGACCCGAAAAATAATAAATACTCGACTCAATAAATAACCAAACAGGAAGTCCATCTGCTCCAAATCTAACGTCGCTTCTTCCAACAAAAAAAACTGATAAAAGACTTCAGCGTGAAATCAAATAAAGAATAAATAGATTTGGTTGTAGGACGCCATCGCTGCTTCCTTCATGTTTCAGCTTTAAATATATAAATGATTTTTTACTTCCTTCAAACCAGAACTTTGAGTCATTTCACAATCGTGCGCTGATGCAGCTGACGGTGCGTTCAAGGACAATCTGAGATTCTGAGAGTCGGCCGCTGAAGAGGAACAGATTAATGCAGGGACAAAAAAAATTCCATCTGTTTCTGTTTCTGTTCAGCCGCCGCTCATTTCCTCTCCTCCAAAAGAAAAGAATAAATAAATAAAAAGATGTTAAATGTTCGTTTTGATGTGTTTTTTCTGTCTTTAAAGTCTCTCGTAGTTTATTAGCTGCTACTTTAATGTCCAGTGTGTCTCAGAGAGCGTCCACAGTGCCGTCTCTCTCTGTGTGGGGGGGGGCAGGTGGGTTTAGAGGGACTGGCTAGGCAGCGAGCTGTGGTCCTCCTGCAGGTCTCCTCCCTCCTCCTCCACCTCTCCTCCCTCCATCCAGGGGTGAGACAGGACCTCCTCTAGAGTCGGACGGTCCTCGGGACGGTAAGACAGACACCAGCGAATCAGAGACTGGCATTCTGGGATTAAAAAAAAGAGGGAAGGAGACGTTAGGTTGTTGTTCAGGATGTTTATAAAGTGTTAAAACAGTAACTTAACGCTATGTAGTGTTTAAAAACACGGCGTTCACCTTTAGAGACTCGTCGGGTGAAGATGGGCGTGGCCCCGATGATCTCCTGGTCGCGCTCGAACGGGATGTCGCCGCACACCATGTCGAAGAGCAGAACGCCCAGAGACCAGACGGTGAGAGAGACGGCTTTATACGACTGAGACTGGATCCACTCCGGAGGACTGTAGACCCGAGTTCCTGAGGACAGAAGAGACACGCTCAGTTATTCCATCTGTATGTTTTATGTCTCTGATGTTTAGTCGACAGTATTAAATATTTTAATTAAAACAGATTAGTATTTCTCTCTCTATCTCTCCGTACCTTCGAACTCGCTGTACATGGTCTCTTTGAGAGGAGCTCCGGATCCAAAGTCGATGATTTTGACGTCGAGCGTCCGCGTGTCGACCACGATGTTCTCGTCTTTGATGTCTCGGTGCACGACGCCGTGATCGTGCATGTACAGCAGCGCCTCCACGATCTGACGGAAAAACCTGCAGGAGATGAAACAGAAAGAGGAGGAGTTAAACCCTGCAGAGGAGGAGAGGAAAGCGTCTGGTGTGGAAACGTGTTGGAGGGAAACCAACCTGAGCGCTAGCTGCTCGGGCAACGCTCCTCTCTCTGTGATGAAGTCAAACAGATCCTGGCAATGCGGCGGGCGCTCCAGCACCAGCAGGAAGCCCCGCCCCTCCACGTCGAACCAGTCCAGCATGCGGATGACCCCGCCGTGACCTCCGACCTCTGACAGCCGCTGCAGCAGGACGATCTCCATGGGAACGGGACTGACCTCACCGGGCTGAGGAAGGAGAAGAAGACAAATTAACATGATCGTCCAGTCAGCATCGATTCACACAACCTAACACAAGATTTAATGAGGTTTTATTTTTATATTAACTGATTCATTTGTTTATAAAATTGAAGAAAATAGTGAAATATTGAATTATTATTGACGTCTTCAAATATCTTGTTTCATCTGAGCTACAATCCAAAAAAGTAATTAAAATAAATGTAAGTGCTTTTTTGTACTAATGATATAATTCCCATTTAAACTATAACAGTCTTACTAATTATAATGTGTTTATGACCTCCAACAGATATTTAAATAAAAAGTACAGATGAATAATTTCTAACCGTCACTGAAACTTCTGGTGTTGACAGGTGAGAAGGAAACGTGGTTATGACTCACGTTGGTGTTTTTTTGTTTCAGAGGGAAAAAAACCTCAAAATTTTCATGTTATTTTTTTTTTTTTTGCTGTATTTTTCTAAAACCTCAACAGAAACTCCAGTTCAGCTGTGTGGGAGTTTTTTTGGGCTGGTGACTAACGGCCTGCAGGTGGGCTCAGGTGTTTCTGTGGTTGGGGGGAGATCCCAGTTACACTCTGATGAATAACAAATCAGTCAGATGCAGAGCGAGAGAGGAGGGGGGAAATCCTACTGCATCATTTACTGAACCGTGACATCACAGGTTTCCGTGGCAGCCGGAGGACAGCCCCCGCCCACAGGTGTAATCCACCTGAGCGGCCAGCAGAGGGCGGCGCTCACCCCCACACTGTTTCTACACAGACTGACAGGAGGACCAAAACTACTCCTACTGACTAGTGGACTAAAGTATTACTACATTTAATGATTTATTGATACTTTGAGTATTTTTAAAGATAAAATTCCAAATATTATCAGTGTCAGCTCCTTCAGTGTCTCATATTTTCTATTTTATATCATATTAAAACTTTCTCTTTGACTTTTATACTGTTTCAGACATAACAAGACATTTGAAGACGTCACTTTGGACATTTTCCCACTTTTTCAGACATTTTATTTGACTAATTAAATGAATTGTTGCAGCACTCACCAGTCTGGCCCACTGCTGAACTCTGTCACTGGAAATCTGCTTAATGGCAACCTGCATGGATAAAAAAAAAGGAGAGTGAATTTGCAGTCGCAGTAGAAGTAACTATAAAATGTGTCATATGATTTAATCCTCACTGAAACAAGTTAAATTAAATTATAGTTGTGATGCTTTAAACAGAAAAGTGAAGGATAATCAGATGTATGTCAGTGCAGAAGTAACAAGGTAAGATTCTCAGAAGTAAAAACAAAACAACAAAGCGGATCATGTGATGCGGGTTTGTGGTCTGACCTGCAGTCCATCTGAGAGCCGCTGGCCTGAAAACACTGAGCCGAAGCCGCCGCTGCCGAGCAGAGGACCGCAGTGATACTGACTGTCGAACGATTCCTTCACTGAGAGAGAGAGAGAAAACACACAATATAAATCAGCTGTGGACGTCAATCTGGGACATTTTACTGTAAATCAAACACACCAGGATGATGTTTAGGTTTATCTCTTCTTCTATTGTTGATATATTATCTTATTTCCCTTTTTCTGTGTAAACACTGAGAAAAAAAACCCAGACATTTGAGGCATCTCCAAGAACAGGAAATGTGGTTAAAAGCTCTGTAAAGAGAGGGTAAGTGCACTGAGTTCAGACGCTTGCAGAGAGAAAACAAAAAACAGAAGGAAATGTTGAAGCAATAATTGTGTTGAGCAGATTTCACATGTCATTGCACATTTCAAAACCAGGTCACTGTGGTGCATTTATAGTCAAAACAGACATTTCAATTTAATCTGTAACAATGTTGATCATCAACTCATCTAAATTCCAATGTTTTTCAGTTTCCTTGTCACTTTATTATTAATTGATTTTCTCTTCCTTTTGTTGTCCTGGAAACATAAAAGATGTAAAATAACTAAAGTTTAAGAGAAAATCATTAGGGATATGTTGAATAACCCCAAAGAAGATGGCTCTCCAATCATGCACACATATTTATTATTATTTATAGTCTATATAAACTCATTTTTAATGCACAAATTGAAGGCCCTGGAGGGGTTACATGTCACTGTGGCTTTAGTTATAGTATTTATTTATTGTACTATTGCATTATGTAGTCAATCACATTCATATATTCAAAACTGCACTCACTTCCACATCAATGTTACCTGATTTATATTGTTTAATGTACTGTTGTTATGTGTGTAAGGTGTCCATTATTATTATAAACTCATGATTTAATGAGAAGTGAGGAACAAACATGTCTGTTTGTTATTGTTGGGATTAACAGCTGAGCTCCATGCTGCCGCCTTGTTGCTGCTTAACTAACTAAACTACTAGAAAAGTTAGCTGTTACCAGTTAAATCATATTTTCAGCTAACTAATATACATTTAGACTCATTTCAATTTAAAAAAGCCTGTTTTTAATCGTTTAACCGAGATAATTAAAGGTTACGTCATTGTTAGTATAAACGTTCAAAAATTCAAATTTTTTTAAACAGTCACTTTTTAAAAAAAAGTTAAAGTAACCGTTAAAGCTACATTCCAGTAACCATGGAGACGGCTCTATAATATATAAACTCATTTTTAATGCACAAATGATTTAATGAGGAACAAACATGTGTCGGCTCTGTTTGTTATTGTTGTGATTAACAGCTGAGCTCCATGCTGCCGCCTTGTTGCTGCTTCACTAACTGAAGACATTAGCTATACAACGGAGGTTGAACTACTAGAAAAGTTAGCAGTTACCAGTCAGCTTTAATATACATTTACACTTTAATTCCCTGTAAACGACTGTTTTAAGTAGTTTAACCGAGTTAATTTAAGGTTACGTTATGCTAGTACCAACGTCTCAAATTCAAAAAATGTTAAACAGTCACTTTAAAAAAAACAACAAAAAACGTTAAAATAACCGTTAAAGCTACGTTCCAGTAACCACGGAGACGGCTCTGTAATATAAACCTGCCACACAAAAGACGGTTTATTTTTTAAAATGTAGTCTCGTTGTAGTTTAACTAAAAAATAATGTCTGCAAAATACCAAAAAACGGGACATTATCCGGCTTTATTTAACATGAAACCACGTGTGCTTGTTTTATTCTTCTCACCGTGTTTCCCTCTGATCTCCTCCTCCTCCAGGTGAAGCTCCACGGACCTTTTGTCCAACATGTTTCGGGAAGCTTTGAGTTCAGTTGCAGCTGATACAATCCATGCTTGTGAATTCCTCTCTGTTTCGGTGTTAAAAAGTTTTTTCCGTCTTAAACCGGTTGATGCTGCCGTTTTTCTTCCCGTCTCCTTCCCGTGTTACACTTGATAAATCCAATTTCGGCAAAGAAAATTACTTTAAAGTTATTTTCTGATGCTTAAAACGGCTCAAAAAGTTGTATATAGTGATTAATACGGAGAGTGTAAGGAGACAATTGTTCTCCGTCACCGCCTTCTCTGTCCCACTACGCTGTTGTCTCTCGCTTATATATCGAGCCACTTGGTCACGTTGTCCAATCAGCGCCGAGACGTGTGCTCAATGTTTTGAACCGACCGACCAATCAGATTGAAGACAAATTTAGCGCAACGACCCCGAGCGCGCGCCGGCGTTGAAAGTAAAGAGGAAGCGATTTCCCCTCAAAGCTCACACGCACACACACACACACACACACAGAGTCAGAAGCACACGCACACACACACACACACACACACAGCGTGGCCTGCACAGCCCAACGGTTCCTCTACACGTTGCTCGCTCTCTGGCTTCTTTCAGTATGACAGAAACTCTGCTCTCTGCTCTCTGAGGTCCAGAGGATGTAAAACTAACACCACAAGCTGCAACTTCAAGTCAGCCTTCTAATAAGTCAGCTTTCTGGAAACTTCCTCTGACACATAAATATATAGCCTATATATGTGTGTGTGTGTGTGTGTGTGTGTGTGTGTATAAAAGGTCATGTTTCTCTCATGTTCTATATTATCATTTAGGAGAAACTGTTAGACGTGAGTTCCCCTTTCTAGAACATTTTGTAAAAAAAAAAAAAAAAGAGTATATTTTTAAAGGTATGATGTCCAAGCTTTTCTATGTTATTTTGTTAATAAACAGGGCTGAGTACCATCTAAGTACCCTTAAAGCAGCCATGTCCAAACTATTCCATAAAGGGCCTTAATGTGCCTGCAGGATTTAGTTCCAACCAATCAGGAGCAACATCAACTGTCTGAGGACTGAGATCAGCTGATTAAATGAGTCATGCCTAAAATCTACAGCCACATTACGGCCCTTTATGGAAGAGTTTGGACACCTCTGCCTTAAAGTAATACTAATGCCAACTGAGTACTTTCAATACCCATCATCTGAATACAAACATTAAATTACATAAAATGACATAAAGTAAATATATGCATACTGTAGCTTCATTTAAAGGAGTAAACAGGAGTCAGTACTTCATACTTTATAGTTATTTTATATTTTAAAAGAAAGAAAGAAGAGGATATAGCGGCAAAGAGGAAGGATAAAGATAGAAAGCAAAGAGTGGAGTTAAGTCAATGAAGAACAGAGGAAAAAAAGGATGTAGATGGAAGGAAGTGAGAGGAGAAGAGGAAAGAGAAGAAAGGAATGAGAAGGATTATTTTGAGTCCGGAGTTCAAATCAACACTGAAACCTGTTTTTCTTGCTGTGATCATTCCTCCTTTTAATCGTCAGTATGAACAGGAGGAATGATTACAATGCGGAAAACCTCTGTTCATACGGACACCTGACTGCTGGTTTATTAGAAACACTGGGAACGTTTCCTTTAACCCTTTGTAGGCCTGCTCAGCCGTTTGGTAGAGGTCACTTTATGTCATGATATCTGCTCAAAAATATAAATCTATTGAACCCATTTAACTTTTAGGTCAATCTTTAGCACTTGCATGAGGTATGTAATGCACAGACACACCATCAGATTGTGTTATGGTTGCTATAGATACAAGTTGTTCTATGGTTGCTATAGATACAGGTTGTGCTTTAGTGTATAAACGAAGAATAACACAAATCACTGCTGACATCAGAGATCCTGCTGGAGACATTTTTGAAGTTGAGTTTCATTTTTTTCATCTTGTACACGAACAGAATGAGTCTGTAACATGTTTTTAATAAAAGTTTAGAATCAATGAAGTGTGAATGAGGTCTGTAGAGGTCTGTAAAACATCACATGTAGGCTCAATGAGGGAAAATAATCCATGTTTTATGTTGTCATGGCAACAAAGAGGAAGGAAAAGCAAATAAATGTTGTTTTTTTTTAAATAGCACTCTCATGGTGTGACCTACAAAGGGTTAATGAAGGATGGAGGACATAGAGGAAAAAAAGAAAAATAACACAAAAAAATAAAATATTAATACACATAGATGAAAGTGTGTTTGTGTGCAGAAAAGTTTAAAAAAAAATCTCCCAAACATTTTTTTTCAGAAACATTTTCCTCTTTTTATTCCAAGAAAAAAAGGTATTTTCATCCCAAACAAGAAAATAAAATAAAACAAACTTATATTATTAATAATAACAACAATAATCAATCATTAAGAGGATAAGTATGACAATTCTCTATTTTTTTTCTCTCCTTTTTTTTTATTATTTTTTTTTATTTGTCGCTTTTTCTCTATGATATTGGTCGTGGTCAATTAAACATGCAGCTAAATAAGTCCGATGATGATGATGATGTCGATGATGGAGGTTGGGGGGGGGGGTATGTGGGGGTATATGTGTATGTGGGGGGGGGAGAGGAGGAAGAAGTGGAGGAGAAAAGGGAGAAAAAAGATGGAGGCGGTTACAAACTGTGAAGTCACTGCTGGATGATGACGAGGCGTATTTATTTCCCAGCTAATGATAGAAAAAGTGAAGTGCGTCCGCAGACACAAAATGGCTGCCGGTGCGGAGCTGTTGCTATCGGCAGCTGAGCTAACAATAATGGGGCTTTGTTAGCGGTGTTAGAAACCCGGAAACCACAGGAAACTAGCTTTAAAAAAAACAAAACATAGTAAGACTTCAGGTGATAGCTCGCTCGCTAAAGAACACGCTAACGTTGCCTGCAGGAGTCCGATTTTCGTTTCTGATTAGCGTTCCTCGCAAAAAATGGCCGGTGGGAGCGGTAGCACGTAATGTTAAGAGAAACTAGCTTTGAAGTACATGTGAAAGCTTTCTCTTTCTCTCTAACAGAATGCTCATGATATTATCCTCATAACATGGGGACATTATTATTTCCCCACCTGCATTCTGCGAACACCTGCCCTACTCTGCCTCTGATTGGCTAGTACCTGTTACCCCAGTTGGTTAGCCTGGTTAGCTTCAGGCATGAGGACTGAGATGGTTTAGAGTTATTAGGTTGAGAATATCAGAGTCAGAGCCAATCAGAAAATGTGCAGAATACGGGTGGATCTTTGCAGAAAGCGGGTGGGATCTTTACAGAATACAGGTGCGGGGGGGGGGTCTTTACAGAATACGGGTGGATATTTGCAGAATACGAGTGGGATCTTTGCAGAATACAGGTGCAGGGGGGGGGGGGTCTTTACAGAATACGGGTGGATATTTGCAGAATACGGGTGGGTTCAGGTGAAAACTTGCCTCATAGTCATAAAATGGGGTCTTATTTTTTTCACCCTACCTGCATTCTGCGTAGATCTGTCTGTTAGGTTACAGGCCAATCAGAGGTAGAATGGGGGTGGGTTTTTTGCAGAATGCAGGTGTGATGAAAAAAAACAAAACGCGGTCGGGGGGAGGGGGACATCTTTGCTAGTTAGCCTGTTAGCTAACTAGCTACAAAACATAGTAAGACTTCAGGTGATAGCTTGCTATCGTCTCCTACCTAATCTTTCTTGTTCCAATCCAATTAGCATTCCTCATTGAAAACAATGGCCCCAATAGCCACCGAGCTAGCTCACCAAATGTTTTAAAACCCAAATAAGACTTCAGGTGATGGCTAACTTAAGAGCTAATGCTAATGCTAATCTCAGGCTACGTTAAAACAAATCCTCAGTGGTCTCGAGGTAAATTTATTTATTTTACGTGTATATATTAAACTTTATTCCCTCATGAATTCCAAGTAAATTTCACTAATCGGAATGCTAATTTTCGTCAGCTCACCAAGAAGAAATAAAATAAAAATTTAACTCAGTTGTTACTTGAAGCCCACGATTAAATATTTACTGTCACTATTTTACGTTCCCTTTGTTTTCTCTTACTTTGACTCTGGGCCAAAGTAATCTGATAGCAGATTAGCAGCTAGTTAGCGAATATCGTTCCTATTAACTATTAATTAAAGCGTTGACTTTATATGTCTATTCTGTTACCAAGCTAATCTGACGTCTACCACAGTGGTTTAAAAAGTTTGGTTTAAAAGTGGCTCTGACCTTCTTTTTTTTTAACTGTGTAACAATTGCTCTTGTTTTTGTCGTGTTTGCTAGCTAGCTAACAAGTTAAGTAAAGCATGTTTTGAAGCGATATTTACTAACTTCTTCTGACTTCCACTAGATTGAGACAGCTAGTCGTGTGCTACAGCTAGCCACTGTGTTTGTAGTTATAATGCAAGCCTGATTATTAATAATAATAATTATAATAATAATAATCATAATTAGCCAGCGAGCTAACCGCGTAACGCTAGGTGTTTCTCTGTAGTGGTTTATCTCGTCCCGACTGCTGTCCCCTGTCAGCTCGAGCCCTTTTTGTCGCACTTAACGATAAGTAAGGCGTAGCTTTACTGCACAGGTGCAAATCCACAAAAATTATAGAAAGATAAGTCTTGCTGGCGCCTCTGTTGTGTTTTAAACAACTGTGAGACATTAGCTTCTGAAACTGCTGATTCAGAGTCTCCGTGACGACACAATACATCGTGAATCTCCACGCCATTTTATTTGTTAACGGGGAAGAAAAAACACAAATCCACCCAATCCAATGGTACGCTATCATATTAGCAACTTCAAGAATTCAGTCTCTTCAAATTAAAAACTCATGACAAACCATTTAAAAATCAAAGATGGTGCAGATGGTTCTTCCTCGCTCACTGGCTGGCGACTCGTGTTTTAAAAAAAGAAGGGGTATCGTTGTTTTTTTTGCACATGTGCAGTAGAGGTGCCGTCGTCGTTAGCTAGGACTGAAGGTCTCATGTGTCAGTGTAGCGTGGTGAAAAAGCTGCCAAATACGATGTTTAAAAAAAAGAAAAAGAGTATAAACTGATCCCGAATCAGCGTTAAGACCAAGCTCCATCTGAGTGGTAACCAGGACATGAAAGAAGGTGGAGGTGGAGGGGGGGGCACTGCTGGCTGGAAGAGGGTGGGGTGGGGGGGGGGTTGTTATGGAGGTGAAGAAAAGGAGAAGAAGGAGGGAAGAGGAGACGACAGAATGAGCGGAGACGGATGAGCGGATGAGTTGAAACGTGAAACAGTCTGGAGAAAAAGAAACGAGTGTGCATCTCTTTGTTTTGTGTTTTTTTTTTTTCCCTGGTCGATCTCCTTCTAGAAGTGGGGGGGGGGCAGGTTGGGGGTGGGGTGAGAGGGGGGTCAAAGGTCATTGTTGTGCGTGTGTGTGTATGTGTGTGTGTGCGTGTATGTTTATGTGTGTGTGTGTGTGTGTGTCGGCCGGCTATCAGCTGCTGTCGGGCGACGGCTCTCGCTCTCGATGCATGGCGGTGCTCTGGTGTTTCATGCTGTCCATGTACTCCTGCTGGGAGACGGCCAGTACCGACGCCAAGATCTCATCGTCCTCCCAGTCTGTCAGACCTGAGACACACACACACACACACACACACACACAAAGAAAACAAGTTATAGACACACATATATCTTCATCACAACTAACAACTCTTTAAATCAACTGGACAGAGGAGAGAAATATTAAGACTATATTAAGATATATTCATGCTTTTTGTTACTTGTCTCACTTATGAGGAATAAGGAAATACTCCTTAACTAATAATAACAAATATGCAATGTAATGAATAACTTGGAGGAAACTGCACCTTAAAACCTGATGACTGAGTTTCTGTTTTACACACATGAAGAGTTTCATTTATGAGCAGGGCTGCAAACAGCTGTTATTATCATTATCAGTTAATCAGACGGTTACTTTATCTGTTAAATGGTTAAAAAAATAATGATAATGAGTTTGTATGTTTTTCTGACTGCCCAAAACCAAAAGATAAATCTATTAACTGTCATTTATTATAATGAAAAACTGTAAATTGTCATGTTTGAGAAGCTGGAAACATCAAATATTTGACATTTATGCTTAAAAAAATGACTGAAAGCACTAATCTTCTGTTAATAATGATCAACTTATCGTACAATAACATAATTATCAGCATCATCATGTCATTATATGGACTATTATCATTATATCAGTTGTATAAAATGATAATAATATTGTTTATCGTGTTTATTTCTGAGACAATATATCGTCCAATAAAAAGCAGTTATGACCGGACGAGCTGTTACATAAATAAACTAATTCAGCTAAATCTGAGAGTTGTTTGTTCAGATTTTCTGCTGAATAACAAATAAATAAAATAAAAACTGAAAGCTCCTTTGAATAAGGGAAATAATCATTTATAATCACAATTTCAGCAGTTCCCATATTACTATTAGGGATGTGAAGGGGAAGCATAACATTGCCATGGATTCAGTGTGTCCGCTGTGTACAGTGTTCATATTTAAACAAACAGTCTCCATTAATAATCCTGTGAATCAGCTGTTAGCAGCTCCTGTTCTGATGATTCTTCAGCAACCTCTGCACTTTAAGAGCATCCTTCTCTTTGTTTTTGGTGATTTAAGCAGATCTATGAAGGTTTTCTTTATGATGCACACACCAGACACAATGATATGATGATAATGGGAAATCACGCTGTAACTAAGACTACGTGTATCTAGTGTGTGTGTCTTCAGATGTGAGTGACACAGTTACCAGGAAGCAGAAAAAAAAAGGAAGGAAGAGACTTCGGTTCAAAGAATTTGTGTCGCAACTCGGCCTCCTTTGAGTCACGCAGCGCCTCTTACACAGTTTGGACACACTTTCTAATTGAATTCGGGTGAATGTGGAGGTGTGTTTAAAACGGTCGACTGTGTGACCTAAAAGGATGTCGAGTTGTGTCATAAATTCTGTGAAAGACATAAATTCTTCTACTCAGGTTTTTTTACGTGTAAACTGGAAATGTTCCTAAAATCAGGTGTCAGCTGTACGTCAACACACACACGGTAAAAACAAACCTGTTACTGAAAACAGAGATAAAGGAGGCAAAGATCAGCATGTGTAGGTGCTTTAATGGTCGCTATGAACAGGAGGAATGATTACAGAGAGGAAAACAGGTTGGATGTTTACTTGATCTCCTGACTGTTGATTTAACCCTTTCCTTTAATAAGCGCAGGAAAGAAAGAGAGAACGACATGTTGGGAAAGAACAACAGATATAAAGATGAAAAGAAAGGAAAAATGTCCAGTTTCACTAAGCTCAGAGACAAATTATCCCTTTAATTATTGGATCTTTTATCTCACTCTGCTCTTATTTATTAGCATTAAAGAGCAAATGTGCAAAACATTAAAGTAGCATTTGGTTTCTGAGTTTGTTTATTATATGAAAAGCCCATTTTGTATTAGTTTAGTTTGAGATGTAAGGCGTACAGGTACTACATAGTAAATAAAGATTGTTTTCTATCTCTATTCATTTCCATTCATGTGTTATTAATGCATTCACTGACTTAAACGTCTCCCCGTAGTTCTCTCTCCTCTCACAGTCACAGACCGACTACTTTCAATGTTGATTATCAAAGTGCTTCTCTCTCTCTTTTTCTCTCTCTCTCCTCTTTATTTCTCCTTCTCTCTTTCTTTCCTCAGGTTTCTTCCCGTTAAAAAGGGAGTTTTTCTTTGCTTCTGTTGCCAAGTGCTGCTCATGTGGGAATGTTGGCTCACTTTAAATTCAATTAAAGATCAGCTGTAGACCTGCTCTGTGTGTAAAGTGACTTGAGATGACTCTTGTTGTGATTTGACGCTATATAAATAAAGATGGATTGACTTGTTTCTGTTTATTTGATCTTATTTTAAAGCCATAAAACATGATTTTTTTCCCACTACTTTACCTGTATTCACTGTTTAGTTTATAGCTGCAGTACGGACACACGTTCTGTCCTGCTCATCATAAAATTTAACTTTAAACAATAATTAGCTTAATATTGAGACCCCTCTTCCACCACTCAGCATGTTCAGTTATCACTGTTGTGTCAATTTTGAACTTCCCCTCTAGGGGGATCAATAAAGTTTCCTCACTTACAATTATGATTTGGACACTTTTGGACTCCAGGTATTAATCAGCGGCTCAATGCAATATATTATTACATGTTATTTAAGACTCTCAGTTAAATCATTGCATATTTAAACTGTTTATATCTCAAGAATTTATATAATAAAAGTTTAAAGCAGCAGCTGAAGATGTCATTCTTTAAGACATGCATGCAGAAATCAATAAATAAACCTGTTTATATTATCTATCATCTAGTTGCAATGTGCATGTTTAGAAGAACCGACTATCGAATTCTTTTAAATTGAGTTATTTTCTTGTTATTCTTACTGTGGTTTTATTGTTGGACGTAGTGCGTTGTTTACTGCATGTACTGTGAGATAAATAACTACTAACAACTAACAGGAATCCAAATAAACAATAAGAGCTACAAGAAAAGCTGCAGGAGTGATGAGAAGCGATAATGTAAATGAGTTCTGAGTAAAGACTCGCGATTAAGTCCAGAGAAATCCTATTCTTAATGAGGCGTAAACAGACAAACAGATGAGAGACGTCTTGGTCAGGGTTAAAACTGTCCTGTTCTCTGATAAAATAACTCCAGTTGTTCACAGACCAGTCGAAAAAACATCTGATAAAAAAAGAGTCTCAGCTGTTAGATAGAGAAAAACACTGAGGCTGTTTTCGCAGGGTGACACCAGCCTGTGCTTCACCTCAGATAACTCTACACACACACACACACACACAGTAACACACACAGAGTAACACACACGCCCTGCTCTGCTCTGCTGCTTCCTGTTGACTCAGGTTGAGTTTTGACTGTAAACAACAGAAAGTGACTGTCAGCTGACGGCAGCAGGGAGAGTACATCACCTTCTATTAATGTCACCATTCATCCATTTCTATATTTACCTCGATGATATCTCATTAAATACATCTGTGCACCGGAGTCTCTGCCTTTATAATATGTCTGAGTTTAACATCTATTATAGATTTGAATAATACTTCTATTCTGTGTAGTGTTATTATTTTAAAGGGAACATATTCAGCTTTTAGTGAATAGTTAAACTCCCTATCACATTACCTGGACCTCAATTAACTGCTGCTATGGACACATACTGTATTATTAAGTTATTTTAGAAGCTTGTTTTTCAATGACAATAAACAAACCTTGAACCTTGATGTTAAACATGATCAGTTTTAAAACTTGAGGTGAATTTATGTAGAAATGCTGCCTGTAAGACGAAGTCGAGGATTCATCTGCTCCGATGCTTCATTCCTATTTATTTCATCACATGTCCATCAACATGCTTCCATTCTGTAAACTTGGTTGCTAAGGTGGTTGCTAAGGGCTGTGTTCCGTGGTTGCTAATGGCTGTGTTCCGTGGTTGCTAAGGGCTGTGTTCCGTGGTTGCTAAGGCGGTTGCTAAGGTGTCTCCACTCTCATCTCATCTCAGATGTGATTCAGCTCCAACATGTACGGATGTGATTTGAGAAGTTGAACATTTGGAGTAAAGAAGGAGAAAAAGAAGTGAAATCCTGCTACTATAGTTAGTTAACGTAGTTTGCGATGTCGGCTCGTCACTTAAATGGCCTTGGTTGCTAAGGAGGTTCCTACGGTGTTTACCATGCGTTGTTCAAGTTGTCCAGTCTCGTATTTTGGTTTTCGGCTTTTATAGGATCTATTTGAGAAGTTGACGTTTCGTTCGTTTTATGGTTTTGGTTTTGAGTAAGCCGACCAATCAGAGCAGAGTGGGCTCACCAGGAGGAGGAAGGGGGTGGTCTTAAAGATAGAGGAGCTAAAACGGCCTGTTTGAGACAGAGGCTGAACTGAGCGGCTGCATAAAGGACCAGTAGAAGATAAATAAGGAGTTTTTATTCCAGTACAGACTCAGAATATTAATATAGAAGCTGGAAATATGTAAAAGAATATGAGTTATTATATATAATATGAGTTATTATATATAATATGAGTTATTTAAACTACATGAAGCTGATAATAATAAGGATTTTTCATGCAGGACTTTTACTTGTAACAGAGTATTTTTACATTGTTGTTTTGGTTCTTTTACTAAAATAAAGACCCTAAAAGCTGCTGATATAGTCCAACTACTACTAACTGTTGCACTTTTTCTCTGGAAATCATGTAAAGATATTCCAGTAGAGACACAGAATATTAATACAAAGCAGGAGATGTACAGAATATGTCTTGTTTAAAGTATTAAAAGCATCATTATGCATGATTATTATTGGACCCAGCTTCCTGCAATTGGGGACTTTCACCAAGCCCGCTGTCAGGGCCTTAAATATCATTCATGACCCAACACATCCTGGCCACCACCACTTCCAACTGCTTCCCTCTGGCAGGCGATACAGGACAATTCAGTCACACACTACAAGACTGAAAAACAGCTTCTTCCCCCCAAGCTGTTAAACTAATGAACACGGCCTGATCCCCTCATCCCACACACACACACACACACACACACACACACACACACACACACACACACACACACACACACACACACACACACACACACACACACACACACACACTGTTTGTTGCCTTCTGTTACAATGAGAATTGCTACTGTTTGCACCTTTTTATATTGCATATTGCACTTTGCTGCTCTTATAGATTGTTAATGTTGTATTTATGTCTTAAGTTGTTTTTAATTGTCTTTAATGTTGTTATGGCTCAGGGAGTGCTATCTAAATTTCATTATATTGTTGTCTGACCCTCAATATAATGATAATAAAGCTACTAAACTAAACTAAACTAATTGAATCGCCTGGGGAAATACACAAGCTACCCAGCAGTACATAAACCTGCAGTACTACATCAGAATGAATTGATGATATCATATTAATCTCATTAAACTGAGCTCTATTACCCTCTGACATGTAGCAGAGTAGAAGTATATAGCAACATAACATGGAAGTACTTTAGTAAATGTACTTAGTTACTCTCCACCCCTGACAGTCGCCTTAATGGTAGTAACCATGGCAACACTAATAGCAGTAATAGCAGCAGTAATGAGCGGTATTAGCAGTAATAGTCGTGGGTGAGGGCGGCGGCCGCTCTTGCAAACGTGCACGGTGTTATCTGCCATCTGAGGTGGTGATGCTGTTGCCGCCTCTTGGCGTAACCACGGCAACACAGAAACCACAGCTTTTCATCAGAGAGGAACAAACAAATAAGTTCAGCCTCACAGATCTGGCACAAAAAAAAAAAAACACACACACACACACCAGCCCCCAAAAACACGTCGGATTGTTGTTGACATCTTAATCGTGTCATACATGATTTTTTTTTTTTTTTTTTAAGCCAATCAGAACTCAGAATACAGTAATATAGAGATGTTACCGGAAGGAAACACGACACCTCCTCGAGTGTGTTTGTCTTACCGAACGCTGTGGGCGACATCTCCTGCATGATGGCTCTGTACTCCAAATGATGACGAGACTGATTACTGGGACCTACACACGCGCGCGCACACAGACACACGCGCACACAGACACACGCACGCACACAGGTAGAGTTTGTGTCATTCTGTCTTCTCATTGGCTCATCATATCACATTTATTTGTGATGGATGGTAGACTGTAAGACATTTTTTAAAGATATAAACACTATTATCTATTAAATTTGGGCTCAATAATCTTGAATATTGGACTCTGGCTGATGTGTTGTGTCCAGAATAGTTTATTTTGTAAACTGTATGATATGGTTTAATAATTGATGGATTACAAATACAAATATAAAATCCAAGGTTCAACATGTTACAGTATAAACTCTGTGTGTGTGTTCTGTGGTTTTTTATTTTTTAGAAGCGGTATGATCGCACTAAGAGTCTCTGGAGCGCCGCACGCAGACGCAAAGATGGAGCGGAAATGTTTAAATCTGAGTAAAACGTGGTGGTAGAATTATAGAAGATTAAAAAAATCATTAAAATCACAGCTGGTGGTGTTTGTAGGAGGGAAACCAGTGAGGGATCCCATCCTGGTCACCTGCACAACAGGTGAGGGTCATGTGACCGACGGATGCAGACAGTGTACTACTTTTAAATAGTCTCCCTATCTTATCTACTTATTATTTGATTATACATATATTAGATTAATTATTTACTTTATTTACACAAAAGAAACAGTGCAGAACTAAACTCAGTAAAGCTTTTAAACAACCTGCTGTGCTTCGTTTTATTCTTTCACTTCTAAAATTGTGATTTGAACGATTCAAAACATTATAAATATAAACGCTTTGATCATTAGATAAACATGCTTGTTTGCTCTGGTCTGTTGACAGCTTGGTGGCCAGCGTCGGTCATGTGACCCTCACCCTGCAGGTCGTACTGTCCTTTACGCTCTCTGTGAGCGGGACTCTGCAACCTTTACTGATGTCATACTCCACTTTCTCTCCTCTCATTTCCTGTCATACCTCTGCTGTCACACCTCTGGTAAAAGTTTAAAAATAAAGCCAGGTGTGTGTGTGTGTGTTCCTGTTGTTCTATCTTTGTGAGGACCAAATTGATTAGTATATATATATTTAAGTGAGGACATTTTAACTATCACACTTTAGAGGACAGTTTGAGGATTCAGACTTTGTTGCCTGGTTCAGTTAAAGTTAAAATATGAGCGAGAGTCCTCACAAGTACAGATATGCAGGTGTGTGTGTGTTCTTGTTGGTCTATCATTGTGAGGACCAATTTGAGCTGTATATTTTTTATTTTTTTATTTATCTTTTTTTAAGTGAGGACATCTTAAACTCCACACATGCATCTGAGAGGGCAGATTGAGGGTCCAGACTAGGCTTCATGGTTCAGTTAAAGTTTAAATAAGAGTGAAGGTCCTCATAAGTACAGATATGCAGGTGTGTGTGTGCCTGCGTTACCTGGTGCGCAGGGGGAGGGGGGTTTGCTCAGGATGAGGGCGGCTCCGGCAGGGGAGGGGGGCTTGTTGTTGGTCGCAGGGGCGGCTGTGAGGTCTGAGTGGGAGGGGTCTGAGTCGCGTTGCCGCGGCGACCGGGCGCTCCAGTCGTCCAGTCCGCTGGAGGCCGCTGCCGTCGCCGAGCTGCAGGTGGCGCTCGCCTTACGGGGCTGGAAACACACACATACAAACACACACACACACACACACACACACACACACACACACACACACACACACACACACACAATGTTAATGTCACACTATAAAAACATGTTTCAGGTTCTGATTAAAAAGTTGTCGACATGTGACTCTTATTTGCTGACTCTAACAGTCAGGACTCTCAGTGCTGCTGTGTGGATTCAAATCATCAAAAATAACTTTAACTAATGACGCAGATGTTTAAACACAGACAGACTCATCACTCTGTCGGTGTTTTTGAGAAACCAAAAGACAAAAAATACAAAACAACACAGGACTGGTGCTTTGTTTTTCCATGACTAACCACCTTTAGCCGGTCTGTGATGTGTATTTATCTGCATGTTGTCCCCCAGTCTCTCTCTCAGCTGTCACACAGTAGAGGTTAACTACAACTCCCATGGTGCATTTCATTGAGAAATGGTCCATCACAGAGTTTAAGATTTGGTCATGTGTGCTTACGTCGTTCAGAAGATAAAACTGACTGTATAATCTGCAGCTCGAATCAATTTACTTTTAATTTATGGGTCATTTTTGAGTAAATTCAGTAACCATGGCGACACGTTTTGAGTTCTTTACACTGTATTTGTGCCCATGGATGCTGCAGCTCAGTCTATCAGCTGATTTCTCCCAGTGGTCACTCGTGGTATTGCAGCTGCAGCCCAAACAGCATTGTCTCCATAGACCACCATTATAAAAGAGACGTCTGTAAAACTGCTGACAGGATCAATTATGACTCTTTATGTTCTGAACTTTTGACCCCCCCTCCCCGTACCTGTTTGCCCTGCTTCTCCTGGTCCTGGAGCCACTGCAGGTACGACTCTCGGGCCACCTGCTCCTCGATGGCCTCGTTGGTGGCCTCCCAGTCTGTCGCTCTCTTCTTGTCCTCCAACATCTGCTGCTCGATCCACGACTCCTCCGACGTCTTGATGGCCGACTTCATCAGAGTCTGCTCTGCGTACTGGAGGGGGGGGGGGGGGGGATGTATTGGTTTAACTGGTCTGTATGCGTGTGTGTATATATGTGTGTGTGTGTGTATCTGTGTGTGTATATATGTGTGTGTGAGTGTATATGTGTGTGCGTGTGTATATGTGTTAGTATGTGTATCTTTGTGTTAGTGTGTGTGTAAGTATATATATGTGTGTATCTGTGTGTGTGTATCTATATATCTGTGTGTATATGTGTTAGTGTGTATGTGTGTGTGTGTGTGTTTGTATCTGTGTGTATCTGTGTGTGTGTGTGTGTGTGTGTATCTACATATCTGTCTACAAATGTGTATATGTGTTAGTGTGTGTGTGTGTGTGTGTGTGTGTGTGTGTGTGTGTGTGTGTGTGTGTGTGTGTGTGTGTGTACCCCGGGTTTGAAGGCTGGCAGTCCCAGTCCGACCCCGATCGTGGCCTTGTTGGGGTTCACCACGGAGTTGTAGTGAATGTTGCGGTGGTAGCTCACTCTGATTGGCTCGTCGTTGTTCTGGTGGATGCCATGGAACGTGTTGATTGGTTCTGTGAGGAGGAGGAGGAGGGTCAGTGATTGGCTGATGACCCAGCTTGGAGGCGGGATCTTACTGGACAGACAGACTCACCTGTGCTATACTGGTACACCTCCACCGGTCTGTTGTACATCTCAGCCATGGCTTGCATCTCGATGTGGTTACCGTGGCAATTGTTTTTCCTCTTCCTGTTGATGTATGTGGTGAAGTCCTCTGTCACGTAGTTGGAGAAATAGTCTGCGTTTTTCATCTGGATGGAAAAATAACAACTGTCAGACCTGTGACACGTCAGATCAGTAGGAGGGAGTGATGATGGAGGTGTGAGTGACTCACCAGGTAGTCCATACAGTGTTTTCTGACCACTTCATGCATGTCCTGATCTCCGTACACCTGATCAGCTGAGGGAGAGAGAGAGAGAGAGACGTTAGTCCAGATGTGTGAAAAGGTTGGTGTGTCACAATCATTTCCGACTTATCGTACAATAACGTAATGATATCAGTCATGTTTGAGAAGCTGGAAACAATCAAATCATCATTTTTGCTTGAACAGCAGAAGAAAGTCTTCACACTGTAGCTCCCAATGCAGGTAGGATTTTAATGATACCTGCATTGGGAGCTACAGTGAAGTCAATAGTTCCCAATGAGGCCTCCTGCTATTACCCTTACTATTACTGCTGATGATGCTGAGGACACTTCTTAACCCTTACAGTTTGTAAGGGTTAATAAAAAGTCAGTGTCTGTTGAAGCACAGATGTGTTTAGAAAGCATCAATAGTGGATCTGACTGATCAATAAATGTGTTTAAACCTTGATTCATGTGTCAGAGAGCAGAGAGAGTGTATTTTTTAGCTTTTACACCACTAAACATCTCCTATCACACAATATCATGTCCTATTTCACCTCAGACATGAAAATATAACATAGCAATAATGATGGAAATGTCTCTTTTTGGTAGTTTTGAGTCTCTTTAGTCACTCCATCTCATAGTTACCATGGTAACTAGATGGCAGCTGTCACTCAAACTAACTGTAGGTTGATTTTAGTCATGTTTTCATCTCTTTTTGTATTTTCTAGGTTTCTTTAGTCAGTTTGTGTCTCTTTAAGTCATTTTTATATATGTTTTTGTATTTTTTTAGGTTTATTTGGTCAATTTAAGTCTCTTTTCAATCATTTTTATGTCTGTTTTTGGTAGTTTTTAGGGTTTTTTGTCTCTTTTAATCATGTTTTCATCTCTTTTTGGTGGTTAAATGTTATTTTATATGTAAAGGTAAAATGAGCAGAACTTTATGGAGCTGTGGGGTTTATTGTATAACCATTAGAGCCATCAGTCTTCACTGCTACATCATAAAAAGAAATCCTCATAACTACTATCTTATTAAAACTATGAACTATTCATTTCACTACAACACATGTAGATGTTCTGTGTGTCTGTTGAGGGTTTGTGGGGAAGGACATTGGGATTTTTGCTGGGGTTTCCTTCCCTTTGATGCAGACGCTGTGATGTAAGGTAAAGTTGATGTATTCCTCGGTACTGTCTGCAAACACTGAATGAAAACAGTCTGTAATGTTTCATGCTGCACTTCTGTGGTTTTGGTATTTTTTAAAGCAAAAATACCAAAACTTTAACACAGCTCCTCACGTCTGATCATTTGCTGTTTTTCATTTCATCACACGAGTGTTTTTGTGCTTTTGACATCTGGTGACATCATCGTAGACTCTCAGGAAAATGTGACGAGCGTCTTTAAACGACTCTCTGAAGTTTTGATCGACCAAATTATTAATTTAGAAAATAGATTAATAACTAAAATGAAGGTTGCAGCTCTGCAGGGCATTACAAGTTGAGCCTTTTTTTCTTTCTTGACTCTCTTACATGATTGGTCGGTTGAATCGCGCGCACAAACCCAGAAAAGAAGGTCACCACACACACACACACGGACTCACACACTTCCTCTTTGAAGCGGAGGTAGCAGTATGTAAATGAGTGTCACTTGGTCTGATTTCCAGCAAGTCACATGGTCTGTAACCACGGCGATTCTCAGAACCCCCCCCTGAGGCCCCCCCCCAACGCACAGCAACTTCCTTTTTCTCATCAGCGGCGTGTGCCCGAGCGCGCGCGTGCATGTGTGTGTGTGAACTCAGATGTGTCAGTTTGTTGAGACGTGGTTGATGGTGGA
Source organism: Scomber scombrus (assembly GCF_963691925.1). Lineage (NCBI taxonomy): Eukaryota > Metazoa > Chordata > Actinopteri > Scombriformes > Scombridae > Scomber > Scomber scombrus. The sequence continues at coordinate 31,280,709 of NC_084979.1, read as the reverse complement.
GGCAAAGGTGGCAACTACACACATGCACACACACACTCTCTCTCACACACACACACACACACACACTCACACACACACACATAGCCAATGTATCGAAACACACTCATAACAAAACTAACACTCTCAGACTCGACGTGGCGGCAACAGGTGTGTGTGTTTTAGACACGCAGAAGAAATCTCCCAACACATCACTAAAAGAGAGTGTGTGTGTGAGTCACGTGTCGATGTGGTTACCACTCTGACATGAATGACCTTTGCAGACATGTTTAAAACAAAAGCTAAAGATCACACATGTATAAGATCTGTAACACGAGATGATCAGTTATCAATCACCAATAATCACCTGGTCTGATAATCAATAATCAAAGTTTCATTCAGTTGTTTTTCCACCAGAAGTGTCAAACGAAGGGACAGTCCCTCTGGAGGAGACGGGTGTCATGTCTCTCATCTGTATTCCTCTCATTGTGAAACAACATGACATTATTCATGTGTTTCTTTCTTCTATAAAAACTCCTGATCAATAACATGATTGATCATCTTTCCTCTCAGTTATTCAACTTTCAGTCAAATCAAGAACAGCTGCGTGGGTTTCATATTTTAACTGTAAGACTCTGTGAAGTGAAAAACCCATCAGATTCTACCACAGAGGAATATAAAGTGGGTGAAACAGCTCCCAATGCAGGTAGGATTTAACTCCTACCTGCATTGGGAGCTACACTGTGCCTTTCTTCTGCTGTTCAAGCAAAAATGTCAAATATCGGATGATTCCAGCTTCTCATATGTGACAATTTACAGTTCTTATTATAATAAATGATGACATACAACTGATCATTATTAGTTTTTACCATTTAACAGACAAAGACTTCATCTAATTGTAGAAATAACCATCTGATGATCTGATATTGAGAATAACAGCTGTTTGCAGCCCTGCTCATGAATGAAACTCTTCATGTGTGGAAAACAGAAACTCAGTCATCAGGTTTTAAGTTGCAGTTTCCTCACTCTCTATTTACATATATATATATATATTTCTTCACAGGATGGACGGTGTGACGCCGAAACCCTGAAATGCGGCTTTTTTTTTTTGGTGAAATGAAAACAGGTGAGTGAGTCAGAAACACAGAGAGGGAATCTCCCTGCAGAACACCCACTGACTCATAGACACTAACTGTTTTCCAACATGTGGTCGTTTCCTCCAGATCACTTCAGCCTCCTTTATATCAGTCAGTGACTCATATAGTGTCCCATGTGGTTTAGTCAAATTTAAAGGTGTTAAACTGTGAAAATAAACGTATGAATAAGTTGCACACAGCATCAAATTTCTGCTATTAATCCATATTGAGAGAATATATGAGAGGATTATATCCACCATATAGACAGATGAACACATATCATTACTAATCAATACATATTAATATATTAACATGGAGGCAGTGTGGTCTGTATTACTAATTTGTTTTAAGCACATATAACAGATCGGAATTGTATCACAGCTACAACTAATAAATACTGTCACTATTAAATCATCTGTTGATTCTTTTCTTGATTAACTGATTAGTTTTCAGTTGATAAAATGTCAAAAAATGGTGAAAAATGTCGATCGTTGTTTCCTGAAGGCCAACATGACGTCTTTAAACTTCTCTTCTTCTCCAGAACTCAACGATACTCAGTTTACTGTCACAGAGGACTTAAGAGAATGACTCAAAATGATTCATCGATTATCTAATCTGATTAATTAATGGACTAATATTTGCGTTTCTTTAGATTACAGATCTGAAAACATGTGTGCAGCTCTCTGTAGGGTCAGCTTCATGTTGATTCAGGATGATGATGATGATGATGATGATGATGATGGTGGTGGTGTTACAGGTCAGGTGGGACTAAGCTGCGGCCAGTGTTCCTGTAAGCGTCTCTAAAGTTAAGACCCAGCTATAAAAAAGTGTCGTTCTGTATTCAGAGAAAACCCAGCGAGCAGAGGCGTGTAACTGCTGAGAAACACAACATAGATAGGCCTCCGAAGAATTAATAATAAACCACACACACGTACACACACACAGGCACACACACACACACAAAGGGAAACCACAGCGAGCGCTCCGATTGGCCGGCCCATCTGTTTTTCTAAGAAAAGAGGCGGGCCTTGCGAGAAGGAAGCTGTGTCCATCCTGTTTGTGGTTTATTGATGCCGATAAAGGTTTTATCTGAACCTCGCAGACGTGTGCTCCACCCTGTCCACCACCACCACCAGCCCGCCACCAGCAAAGCATTCTGGGTACTGTTGTTCACCAAGAATAAACCCGCATGGAGGTGCTTTTCTGTCTGTAATGATTCCTCCTGTTCATACTGACCATCAGAAGATCCTTCATCATGTTTACTGTGGAAGTGATGGAGGACTAAACACAGTCCTCCTTCTGAGGAAACATGGATTTAAAAGTACTACTACTACTACTACAAAAAGTACTACTACTACTGCTATTATTACTACTACTACTACTACTGTTACAACTACCACTATTCTATTATACTACTACTTCTTCTACCACTACTGCTGTAACAACAACTACTACTATTACTTCTATTACTACTACTACTACTCCATAAAGTACTACTACTACTACTACTACTACTCCATAAAGTACTACTACTACTACTACTACTACTCCAAAAAGTACTACTACTACTACTATTATTACTACTACTACTACTACTGTTACAACTACCACTATTCTATTATACTACTACTTCTTCTACCACTACTGCTGTAACAACAACTACTACTATTACTTCTATTACTACTACTACTACTCCATAAAGTACTACTACTACTACTACTTCTACTCCATAAAGTACTACTACTACTACTACTACTACTCCATAAAGTACTACCACTACTACTACTCCATAAAGTACTACTACTACTACTACTCCATAAAGTACTACTACTACTACTACTCCATAAAGTACTACTACTACTACTACTCCATAAAGTACTACCACTACTACTACTCCATAAAGTACTACTACTACTACTACTACATAAAGTACTACTACTAGTACTCCATAAAGTACTACTACTAGTACTCCATAAAGTACTACCACTACTACTACTACATAAAGTACTACTACTCCATAGAGTACTACTACTACTGATCATCTACTTTTAAATGACTGTGTGGACACACTGTGGGTTTAGTCCTCCATCACTTCCATTGAAAGCTGGGAACACTGGGAACACTGGGAACACTGGGAACACTGGGAACACTGGGAACTTGTCCTTTAAAATAAACTTCTCAGTAATCACTCAGATGTTACATGGAAGTGTGAGAGAAGTGTTTTATCCATGAACCACGGCACATTTACACTGATTCTAAAAAGTTTATAAGTCTAAATTAATGTGAACTTTTCTCTATGAATAAACAATGAAATAACAAAAAACGTGACTCCAGCTTCAGCTTCCTGCAGCACATTCCAGCGTCTCACCGTCTCTCTTGTATAGTTTATAGTTTTAAAACATTTCCTGACAGACAAAACACACACACACACACACACACAATAATCTGATCTCACATCTCCTATTAAAGAATGTATTAAAGTGTGTTGAAGGAGCTGCAGCAGTGAGGTCTCCACCCTTCTGCAGAAGTCTATCAGCTCTGAGGCTCCACCCGTCAACCACGTGTATGAAGGAGCGCTTGGTTTATAGCAGGTGGGTGAATACCAAACCTGCTTTCTCTCTAACGGCCAGCAGGGGGCGAATCCACTGGCTCCAAACAGTCTGACTGTATAGAAGTCAGCAAACAGTTCTCAGCATGGTGTTCATTTAGTTAATTATGGTCTAATTTAGAGTAAAATAGACGATGAAACAGGGTATGTTTTAGGGTGTTGCTTCCTTGTGATTGACAGTTGCTACCATGGCAACAACATTAATAATGTAATATAAACAAGATTCAACAGAGTTTAGACGTCACTGTTGTTATTTCAGCGTGTTTTCAGCTCATTAACGTTAATTATAACATTATGGTCGCCTAAAAAAGTTTTATTCAGTGTTCGGTTTGACTAAAAAACACCTTGACCCTAGCTCCACCCTCCTCATCCAAATATGGTCACTTCTGGTTCCAAAAATCAAAAGATGGTGACGGTCAAATTGCTTCAAAAAAGCAGTTTCAGGTCTTCTTTAATGCAGCATGATGTTCATTTAGTTAATTATGGTCTAATTTAGGAGTAAAATAGACGATAAAGAAGAGTATGTTTTAGGGTGTGGCTCTGTTGTGATTGCTGCTACCATGGCAACAATGCTGGTAAAGTAATGTAACCATGGCATAACCGCGGACTTATTTCACAGTGTGTTTTCATTTCATTAAAGTTAATTTTAACATTTTCGTTGCGTAAAAAAATTCCTATTCAGTGTTTGGTTGGACTAAAAAAATGTTGGTCAAAATACGGTCACTTCTGGCTCCAAAAATTAAACATGGCGACGGTCAATTTGCTCAACTCAAGGCTTCAAAATGCCATCTCAGTGACTACGTCCATGTGTTTTAGAGTCTATGCTTCTCACCGCTCTGCAGGATCAGGACCGAACTCATAACTGAGGGATTGTCGGTGCTGCTGCAGAGCTGCTGAAGCAGGAAGGAAGAGGAGACTGTAAAAAAAAAAACACAAAACCAACCAATGGGAGCGTGCGTCAGGTAAGCGTGTCAGGTGCGACAGGATGTGTGCAGCGGCAGCTTTACGTCCTTTCTTCTAGACATTTATCTTCCTGTTCTGTGAGCTGCAGGAAACAACTTCCTGTCATCGTGCTGCAGCGCTAACACACACACATACACACAAGCTAACACACACATGCTAACACACACACACACACACACACACACAAGCTAACACACACACAAGCACACACTCACAAGCTAACACACACACACACACACACAAACACACATGTGCTAACACACACTAACGCTAACACAGATGCTAACACACACATACACACACATACACATGCTAACACACACATACACAGACAAACTAACACACACGCTAACACACACACACACACACACACGCTAACACACACACACACAAGCAAACGAACACACGTCCATCAGTTAAAAAATGGTTTCTAGTTTCCAAGTTATTCGGCTCCACTGCACATGCTCAGTAGTGTTTCTCTACTCGGCCCACAGACTTTACATTGTGATGACATCACAGGTTGTTAAAATCTCTCGAGGAAAGTTGAACAAATATAAAACCTCCATGGATCAACAGTTCAGAACATAAAGAGTCATAATTCATCCTGTCAGCAGTTTAACAGACGTCTCTTTTATAATGGAGGTCTATGGAGACAATGCTGTTTGGGCTGCAGCTGCAATACCGCGAGTGACCACCGATGGCTGAGAGGCAGCAACCTATCAGCTCTTATAATACATCCATGGTCTCAGCTCAGTACATCACCTGCTTCAGCATCCAATCAGCTGGTCAGCAAACTATCATCTGATCACAGCTCAAATATATTCACTTTACTGTCACAGAGGACGAAGGAAACCACAAAATAGTCACATTTAAAGAGCTGGAATCAGAAAATGTGGACACGTTTTCTTAAAAAAAAAGATTCATAATGTTTGATCGATTATCAAAACGGCTGCCGATTAATTTAACAGTTGGCAACCAATCGATTTAATCAACTACTCTTTGCTTAATCTTTAATTTTCTCCAAAATGATGGAATATTCCATCTAAAGCTTTTACACAAAAGCTGAAAACATATTTATTTAATCTGGCTTTAATTTAGTGTTGTTTTAACCCTTTTTTTTAATACTAATTGTCTAATTTTATTTCTATGTATTTATTTTCTTTTGTTTTATTGCATTTTTTAATTTATAAACACTTTGAGCTACATCCCTTATATGAAAGGAGCTCTATAAATAAAGTGTATTCATTATTATTATATATTAAAAGTCTAATATTGTGATATGAAATAAGATTAAACTATGACAGCAGGTCTGATCATTACTGATGATGTTTCATTTATAAACCTTTAAAGTCTCAGTGAGTCTAACATGAACTCAGACTTTAAAATCAGAGTTCAGACAGTTTTTTGGGTTTATCAGCGTTATCTCGTCTGCGTGACCGTCGTCAGTGTCTGAACACGCTCAGTGTTCATGTTTCAGATAAAACTCAGAACAAAACTGTCAAACTATCAAACAACCAGTGCAGACAGGCAGACACACACACACACACAGACACACACACACACACACTAACACTCACAGACACACACACACACACACTAACACACACACACACACACACAGACACAGACACACACTCACAGTCACACACACACACAGACACACACACACACACACACACACACACACACACACACACACTCACACTCACACTCACAGACACACAGACACAGACACTAACACACACACACTAACACACACAGACACACACTCACAGACACACACACACAGACACACGCACAGCTGCTGTGTCAAACAGAGACACAGGTCAGAGCGTGTGTGTCTGTGTGTGTGTGTGTGTGTGTGTGTGTGTGTGTGTGTGTGTGTGTGTGTGTCTGTGTGTGTGTGTGTTAGTGTGAAATGTCCCAACAGTATTTCAGCTCCATCCACACACACGTACGCAGCGTCGACCTTAAATGGAAAATCCACCCTTAAGCCAGATCTGACTAATAACTGTACTAAATTGCAGTCAGCTGGTGAGGTCACACACACACACAGACACACAGACACACACACACACTCGCACACACAGACAGATGGAGAAACAGCGGAGATGCCTCTTTACACACACTGTACTGTTTACACAAACTGTCTGGACACAAACTGACAAGACGGCCAACGTGAGCGTCAAAGTTACAGTAGAACAAGTGAGAGGTCAGTTTAACAGAGGTCTCACACACACACACACACACACACACACACACACACACACACACACACACACACACACACACACACACACACACACTGAGCGACTCATCAGCAGCTGACTGATATTAAAGTTGAACATAAATCAAATATTACAAAATCATTATAACTTAAAATAAAAGATGGCGCTGACGTGTTGCCATGACGATGACTGTGACGTTTGAACTTCCTGTTTACACCTTAAAAAGGTGAGGCGGTCCAGACAGGAAGTGTTAAAACAGTGACACGTTTTGCTCTTCAGACTACGTTAAAGTCTCAGCTTTAATTAACTCCAGCAGGTTTACATCAGTATTAAGAGAAATGTAATAAAGCCTTCTACTAGATTGTATATTTATTTATACTCATCTGCTAATGTTAGTAATCTTCTGTCTACTTTGGTAATATAGATTTATCTTTCTGTCATCTGCCAATAAAGAAATATTTGAATTTGAGAGACTTATGTGTGAGATTTAACTTCAATTAAATTCACTTTCAAACACCTTTATTCATCAGTTAGGAGCTCTCATGATTAAAGGACCAGTTCAAATCATATTAAAAAGTATATAAGTGTGAGTTAGACCCAGTTCAGGAGTTCAGGAGGTCGACGGAGGTTCAAACGCAGCTCCAAACTGAGCGTGTTGTGAGTGAAACTGTCCAACAAACTTCTGGACTGAAGTGAACAGAAATCGTCACATTCGAAAACCGAAACCAGAGAATATTTTTACATTTCTGCTTCAAAAACAGCTGCACGTTAATTCCCTTTCCATCGACTAATCAGTGAATCGTTGCGGCTCCAACTGTCGACTTTTTCCACTGACGCTGCGGCTCACATTCGTCAGATTTCCGTTACGATCTGAACTTCTTACACTCGTCTTTCTGCTCTGATCAAATTAATTAAAACGTCACATTTCCATCAGTAATCTCTGCGGTTTGTTACATCCTGCTGTTCACACGACGCAGCGACAGGAAGGTTCAGATAAAACTGATAATAACATGAGCTGCTGAAACTTTTCATTATTTATTAATCTGTTCATTCATTTATCGATTGATTGATTAATTGATTAGTTGTTTTGGTCTATAAAGTCGGAAAATGGTGAAAAATGTTAATAAATGTCCATAAATGTCTCAAAGATATTCTGTTGACTCTCCAACCAGATTTAAGAAGCTGGAATCAGAGAATTTGGACATTTTTCTCTCAAAATAATGACTCAAAATGATTAATTGATTATCAAACCAGCTGATAATTAATTTAATAGTTTCTAACTAATCAAATAATTGACTAATTGTTGCATTTCTACTACTGATCACCACCAAAACACTGAAATAAATGTCATTTTCCAGCTTTGTTTGGATCCATGTTTGACTTCATTTCTGCTGATCATCGTTTAAACTCTGATTTCTTTCACATCGAGCTCAAGAGACTCAAAATGTGCTGAGATTAATTATTGATTATTCACTTAAATACTTCAAAATTCCCTCATTACAGGCAGAACCACCAGAAAATATTCAGATTTGATAATTTAGACTTTCTTTCTTCAAATATCAATAGTTGCAGATTGATTCAATAATTGGAAACTAATTGATGGACTAATAATAATAGCCCTGCTGCAGACCGTCCACCTGATTGGCTGACGAGCGTGGTCGTGAGGACAGTTCGACCTCTTCTCTCAGTTTAACTTCCCCAAAGCGTCACTTTGAGGTTCAAACAAACAGGAAGCAGCTGACCGGGTCATGTGACCGACCGGTCTTATGAGACCAAAACAGCTGAGTCATGAGTCGGAACTGGAAAACAAAACAAAACAGGAATAACACACCATATTAGGCGCTGACGTTTTAGCGTGAAGGTATTTCTATCAGACGGAAGGTGACTGAAGCGGTTGCCGTGGTAACGCAGGTGGGTCAGCTGAGTGTCGTCGAGTCGCTGCAGTGAAACCAGGTAAACCGGCTGCAGACAGAAACGTCATCACGGCCGTCATGTGGTCGACTTCATTTCTTTATAAGTGACGTCATCATCGTGCGCTGCGTTCAGGGACACTCGGACATCTCAGATCTGATGGTTCTACACGCTGAAGAAAGATTGATGTAGGACTCGGTGTACTCAGTTTATGACTTAAAAACTCAACTTTCACTTGTAGTTTCATTTCAGGGAGACGTGTCAGACGCTCTCACACGTTCTCTGTGATAAAACATGCACGCTGGGAGGTCCGAGCACGCCGGGAGCACGTCTCCAACCAGACAGACGGGTTGCTCAACGGGTCTGACGGGAGACACGTTAACAAATGTTTGGAGGAGAAACCACTAAACACACTGACCTTACTGTATGTTACACACACACACACACACACACACACACACACACACACACACACACACACACACACACACAGACACACAGATACATACACAGACACACACACATAGACACACACACACATAGACACACACACACATAGACACACACACACACAGACACACACACACACAGACACACAGATACATACACAGACACACACACACAGACACACAGATACACACACAGACACACACACACACACACACACACACACACACAGACACACACATAGACACACACACACACACAGATACACACACACTAACAAAAACACACACACACACACTCACACTAACACACACACACACACACAAACACACCCATGCATACACACACACACACACACACAAACACGCAAAAACACACACACACACACACACACAAACACGCAAACACACACACACAGACAGTGTGAACTTTACTCTACATGGTTCAGGTCCAGCTCTGTTTCACCAGCTGTTCTGAGCTGCAAATAACAATCATTTTATTTCCATCATGGATTATTTATCTATTAAATCAACTGTTTGGTCCATAAAATAAACAGATAATTATCTCATTAATAATAATTAGAAAATCACTTAATCGACTTATTATTGCAGCTCTCTTGATTATATGTGAAAAACCATAAATATGATGCTCAAATATCTCAATCTGAGCTGCAACTAATTAGTTTTATGATGGATTAATCTGTTTTTTGGGTCTTTAAAATGTCAGAAAATGGTGAAAAAGACGAGATGACGTCCTTAAATGTGTCAAAGATCTTCAGTTTACTGTTTTAGGATTAAAGAAAGCAGAAAATATTCACATTTAAGAAGCTGAATCAGAGAATTTGGACTTTTTCTACTTAAAAAAAAGACTCAGAATGATTCATTGATTATCAGAACAGTTGCAGATAAGTTAAAGCCTTTGTTTTAGTTTCTGTTTGAGTTGGATGATCAGCTGTTTTCTCTTTCATGTTGATTAGTAAAAAGCTGATTACATGAATACGTGACCTGGTTACTGAAGCACTGTCAGTCTGATGACCTTTGACCTCCAGAGTCACACTGACACACGTTCACAGGTTTCATATCAACTTATTTTAAGGCAGCTTGTGATTGGCTGTGCAGCGTTACCATGGCAACGTCAGTAGCTGTGCTGGATAACAAGTTTTTAATGCAGCTCAACTCTGTTTATATGATGATCTGATCACATGTGTTTCAATCCTGCAGTTTGTTAAGAAAAGAGATTTAAGGATGAGTTCCCAGTGTTCCCAGTGTTCCCAGTGTTCCCAATGTTCCCAGTGTGTGTTACAGCAGCAGTCAGGTTTTCCTCTCTGTAATCATTCCTCCTGTTCATACTGACTATTAAAGGATCTCCTTCAAATATCTGACACATTTACTGAGTGGAAACTGCATGGAGGTATTAACTTATGGAGTAGTAGTAGTAGTAGTACTTTATGGAGTAGTAGAATAAGTAGTACTTTATGGAGTAGTAGTAGTACTTTATGGAGTAGTAGTAGTAGTACTTTATGGAGCAGTAGTAGTAGAAGTAGTACTTTATGGAGTAGTAGTAGTAGCAGTAGTAGTAGTAGTAGTACTTTATGGAGTAGTAGTAGTAGTAGTAGTAGTAGTAGTAGTACTTTATGGAGTAGTAGTAATAGTACTTTATGGAGTAGTAGTAGTAGTAGTACTTTATGGAGTAGTAGTAGTAGTAGTAGTACTTTATGTAGTAGTAGTAGTAGTACTTTATGGAGTAGTAGTAGTACTTTATGGAGTAGTAGTAGTACTTTAGTAGTAGTAGTACTTTATGGAGTAGTAGTAGTAGTACTTTATGGAGCAGTAGTAGTAGTACTTTATGGAGCAGTAGTAGTAGAAGTAGTACTTTATGGAGTAGTAGTAGTAGTAGTAGTACTTTATGGAGTAGTAGTAGTAGTAGTATTAGTAGTAGTAGTAGTAGTAGTACTTTATGGAGTAGTAGTAGTAGTACTTTATGGAGCAGTAGTAGTAGAAGTAGTACTTTATGGAGTAGTAGTAGTAGTAGTAGTACTTTATGGAGTAGTAGTAGTAGTAGTATTAGTAGTAGTAGTAGTAGTAGTACTTTATGGAGTAGTAGTAGTAGTAGAAGTAGTACTTTATGGAGTAGTAGTAGTAGTAGTAGTACTTTATGTAGTAGTAGTAGTACTTTATGGAGCAGTAGTAGTAGAAGTAGTACTTTATGGAGTTGTAGTATTAGTAGTAGTACTTTATGGAGTAGTAGTAGTAGTACTTTATGGAGTAGTAGTAGTAGTACTTTATGGAGTAGGAGTAGTAGTACTTTATGGAGTAGGAGTAGTAGTAGTAGTACTTTATGGAGTAGTAGTAGTAGTAGTAGTACTTTATGGAGTAGTAGTAGTAGTAGTAGTACTTTATGGAGTAGTAGTAGTAGTAGTAGTACTTTATGGAGTAGTAGTAGTAGTACTTTATGGAGTAGTAGTAGTAGTAGTAGTACTTTATGGAGTAGGAGTAGTAGTAGTAGTACTTTATGGAGTAGGAGTAGTAGTAGTAGTACTTTATGTAGTAGTAGTAGTACTTTATGTAGTAGTAGTAGTACTTTATGTAGTAGTAGTAGTACTTTATGTAGTAGCATCACTTCCACAGTAAACATGATGAAGGATGTTCTAATGGTCGTATGAACAGGAGGAATCATTACAGACACATAAACACCCTTCATGTTATAACACTACTAATATGATGAACTGGTCCTTTAAGATCCTGAGTCGACCTCTTGTTAGGAAACAGTCTGAATGTTTGTTGAGGCCAAAACTCACATCAGAGGCAGGACAGAGCGGCAGGTTGGACCGGTTCATCTCACAGCAGGAATGTGACCTGAGAACAGGATACACACCCAGCTGTGTGTGTGTGTGTGTGTGTGTGTGTGTGTGTGTGTGTGTGTGTGTGTGTGTGTGTGTGTGTGTGTGTGTGTGTGTGTGTGTGTGTGTGTGTGTGTGTGTGTGTGTGTGTGTGTGTGTGTGTGTGTGTGTATAGACGTAACATCTAACACCTTGGTTTACAGTGTCGTCTTTCACTTTCTTGAAGCATTTCTTTTAAATTCTTTTTCATATCAGAAGAACTCAAATATTCACAGTTACATAACAAATATTCATCAATACCAAAACCTGCAGACACACTCTCTCTGAGTTTTAGACACTATTTATCTTATATTTGGAAGATGCAAAGTACAAAATGGACTTTTTGTGAAGACTTGCTGCATGTTTGACTTATTATACATGACTGAAAGGCCTTTTAGTTTATATTTTAGCTTGTTTGTTTGTTTGTGGGGGAAATTAAATGTGAGGACGTCATTACTTAATATCTTCACTTGATGAGATTAAACGTGATATAAATATATATAAATATATCGTAGAAAAGATAAGTGTCTAAATTATTCGCGCAAAGTCAGAAGCAGGTTTTTATTTTTCATCTCATGACCGTTGATGTGAAATGTCAACGTGTCCGTCAACTGCAGCGGACACACTGACCTGCGCGCACACACACACACACACACACACACACACACACACACACACACACACACACACACACATACACATACACATACACATACACGCACACGCACACGCACACGCACACACACATACAAAACAAACACACACACACACACACATATGCATGCACATGCACCAACACATACGCACGCGCGCGCACACACACACACACACATTTGCATGCACATACAAAACAAACACACACACACACACACACATATGCATGCACACGCACATACAAAACAAACACACAAACAAACGCACCAACACATACGCACGCGCGCGCACACACACACACACACATTTGCATGCACATACAAAACAAACACACACACACACACACACATATGCATGCACACGCACATACAAAACAAACACACAAACAAACGCACCAACACATACGCACGCGCGCACACACAGGTGGGTTTTCTTGTGTGTTTGTTCGTGGACCCGTTTTCACACGTTGGCATCTACTTTCTGTTTCAGGTAGACAGGTGTGTGTGTTTGTTTGTGTGTTTAAGGGTGTGTGTACAAGGGTGTGTGCGTGCATGTGTGTGTGTGTGTCTACGTGTGTTACAGCAGACAGATGATTTCTGTGAAATGTAAGTCTGAGCCAAGAAGTCAGGCGGAGTAAAAATAGAAGTGAGAAGAATCACAAGTCGATTTAGAAGAAATGCAGAACTGAACTTAAACTGAGTCCAAACTGAACTGTGAAACGCGCACACACACACACACACACACATACACGGTCGCCACGGTGACCTCTGAGGTCAACCTGACCCCTACTACCTCGTCATCCATCCATCTGACTCCAGACCTCAGTGACTGAAGCAGAGACACAGTACAACCCTGCAGCCCTGCATGTTTTTTAGGTTTCTCTCTACTCTAACACACCTGATTCTAATTATTAACTCGTTATCAAGCAGCTGAAGCTCGTCAAAGGGTTTGATAAAGAGCTAATAACTAGAATCAGGTGTGTTAGAGTGGAGAGATACCTAAAACATGCACGGCAACAGCTCTACAGGAGCAGGGTTGGAGACCACTGCAGTACAGAGTATTAGCAGGACAGCAGAGTTCATAGAGACTAACACACAGAAGAGTGTCCACACTAAGAACTATAGTTATAACAATGAGCATCCACACTTAGAACTATAGTTATAACAATGAGTGTCCACACTAAGAACTATAGTTATAACAATGAGCATCCACACTTAGAACTATAGTTATAACAATGAGTGTCCACACTAAGAACTATAGTTATAACTTTGAGCATCCACACTAAGAACTATAGTTATAACTATGAGCATCCACACTAAGAACTATAGTTATAACTATGAGCATCCACACTAAGAACTATAGTTATAACAATGAGCATCCACACTAAGAACTATAGTTATAACTATGAGTGTCCACACTAAGAACTATAGTTATAACAATGAGCATCCACACTTAGAACTAAAGCTGCATTACAATAAATACATAGAAATAATAATAAAGTCATAATTAAGATGATATTTGCAGGTTTTGAAGTTTTACTGTAAATGTCAGGCGTATGGTTTATAGGAAGGATTCTGATTGGCTGTCAGGCGGCTGTACGGTTTATAGGAAGGATTCTGATTGGCTGTCAGGCTGCTGTTTGGTTTATAGGGAGGATTCTGATTGGCTGTCAGGCGGCTGTACGGTTTATAGGAAGGATTCTGATTGGCTGTCAGGCGGCTGTACGGTTTATAGGAAGGATTCTGATTGGCTGTCAGGCTGCTGTATGGTTTATAGGAACGATTCTGATTGGCTGTCAGGCGGCTGTACGATTTATAGGAAGTATTCTGATTGGCTGTCAGGCTGCTGTATGGTTTATAGGAAGGATTCTGATTGGCTGTCAGGCGGATGTACGGTTTATAGGAAGGATTCTGATTGGCTGTCAGTGTTTCTCGTTCGATACTGTCGATATTGTTATAGTTGTAGTGTGAACTCCTCCATCCACTGGAGTTACAACCAGTTTTAAAACTATATATCTATAGTTATAGTTCTCAGTGTGGACAAAGCTTTACTGAGCTCATATCTGTGACGTCCAGTTCTATTTTAAACCGGTTTATTGATTAAAGGTGTAACATTTAACGTATTAAACAATATCAGCTGAGATAACGAGATGACGACGGTCAACAGAAACTATCAGAGCCTGAATAACACTGTTTGTTTAAGTCCCGCCGACACCGCCCAGGTCAACAGGTGAGCACGATGAAAGCACACTCATGACAATTAACACACGTCACTATATGTGTGAAGCCACAACACACACACACACACACACACACACACACACACACACACACACACACACACAGGTGAACTCGTTACAGTTCAGGCTTTAATAGAAGGAGCTTTGAACCGTGTCATGTTTACGTTGTTTACATCTTAGTTTAATGTGTTTAGAGGGATTTATGACATCACAACAAGTCTGCAGCCAATCATAGTCGAGTATTCAACGTACACAGGTGTGATGTGGAAAGTTGAAGCCTTCAGTGCAACAAACACTGAGAATGAACTTTATAGTTAAATGTAAAATTATGTAGAGATGGAAAATAAATGTGCATATTTAACGAGAGAGAAGGACGAGATATTATTTTACTGATTTTAACGAGATAACGAAACTTTTTTTGTTTGGTAAAACCTCATCAGACAGATTATAGCTCTATTTAAACACGTCTTCTTTAACTTTACCTTTAAACAATCTGATGTGGTGGAAACATTTCAACCCTTAAAGCTAAATTAACTTTCCAAAAGTAAGTAACGCATCGCTGGGAATGAATGCTGGGATATACAGGAGACCCAGCTCTCCCAAAGCATGCTGGGTAAACTGGGCGGACTGAGTGTGTTGATGGAGAATCAGGACAGAAGCTCTGCTTCAAAAACTTAATGACTTTATTATATAATAACAGGAAGACAGGTGTGGGATTACAGGTAACACACACACACGCACGCACACACACACACACACGCACACACACACACACACACACACAGTAACACACACACAACGAGGTCGGTGTGATGACATAGCTGCAGTAACATAATAGTTGTTATCTGAAATACAACCTGGACTCTACTGAATGGACTTCTGTTGTATGGGTGTGTGTGTCTCAGGTAGGTGTGTGTGTGTGTGTGTGTGTGTGTGTGTGTGTGTGTGTGTGTTTGTGTGTCTCAGGTATGTGTGTGTGTTTGTGCGTGTGTGTGTCTCAGCTAGATACAGAAACTCTAGTCTTTCACAGTGACCCACATTTCCACATACCTTCCCACCACACACACACACACACACACACACACACACACACACACACACACACACACACACAGTATGAGAGCTCCCTCTGCTGTTTCCTACTCATAATAACTCAGATTCTTCACATCTCCAGCTTCTATATTAATATTCTGTGTTTCTACTGGAATATCTTTGCATGATTTCCAGTTAAAAACTCCTTATTTATCTTCTACTGGTCCTTTATGCAGCCGCTCAGTTCAGCCTCTGTCTGATACAGGCTGTTTGAGCTCCTTAAAGTATATTTAAATAAGCAAAGTCTGCTTCTAAACAACAAGGAGGAGTGTTAGTGTGTCTTTAAGTTCCAGCTCAGTTAGATCATTCCTCCCACTGACTGTCTTTATAAATGTTAACATTTTTACAGCTATGAGAGCTCTGAGAGCTCTGAGAGTGAACCAGAGCAGTAACGATGCAGCCGGACAGATAAACAATGAGCTGAAACTCAACTATAAAGCTCTGTAAAGCTCTCCCCAGCTTTATAGTTGAGTTTCAGCTCACTGACAGAGAAGACATGTTACAGAAATATATGTTATAGATACTTTAAAAGCTGCAGAGTCTCTGTAGGTTTAAACACATTACACACTGACAAAAAAACTGTGGAGTTATAAAAATAAATGCTATAGACACTTAAACCCTTTCACACATAATGATCACTACAGTGGACAGATATTCACAAGATGTTTTCTTATATATGGTGATGATGCATTTTGATGGATTTTGATGCATTTTGATGGATTTTGATGGCACAGTTGCACTTTAGCCACCGCAGTGAACACTAGTGCATCATCGTACACATGTTTAAGTTTTAAATAAATTGATTTATGTTATTATAATCTATTGTAATGTAATTTGATGAAAAAGATCAAGTTCAAATATGTTTTTCATGCCTAAAGAGAAATAAAAACACTGACTGAGGTTATTATAATTCATGCATGAAAGGGTTAATTTATCCACTGATTGTCCCGTTTATTAAATGTCAGAAAACAACTAAATACACAAAGATGCTGAGTTTACTATGATGGAAAACTATTAAAATGAGGAAATGTTCACATATGAGAAGCTGCTGCAAGATAAATCAGCAGGTTCATCCATCCACACATTATTATGTTGGTAAAGTCGATGTTTGGTGTTTTGTTTTTGTACCAATTTTTTTAAAAGGGAGAAAAAGAATGAAAAAATATAACAGTCAAGTGATAAAATCCTCCTTCATGAAGATTTTTGTCTCCACATTTAAATAAATTAAAGACAAAATATCAGAAAAAGCCTCAATAACAAAAATTACAATCCAACACTGACACCTGCTGGTGGCCAGAGGAACTGCACCAACACCTGAGAATAACACCTATGTGTGTGTGTGTGTGTGTGTGTGTGTGTGTGTGTGTGTGTGTGTGTGTGTGTGTGTGTGTGTGTGTGTGTGTGTGTGTGTGTGTGTCACTCACCGACAGCTCTGAACAGACACGCTCCGTCCTCCTTCATCTTCTTAATGACGAAGCCTTTCTTCTCTCCCAGAGCCTTTTCAAACCAGTGCTCCTGCTGAACGAACACGAACCCATACAAAGACACACACACACACACACACACACACACACACACACACACACACACACAAACAGACACAGACAGACACACAAACACACACACACACACACACACACACACACACAGACACACACACACACACACACACACACACAAACAGACACACACACACACACAGACACAGACACAGACACAGAGACAAAATGGGTCAGCTCGGCAGGTTAACAGTCAGTCCTCCTATGACTCAGAGAGGCAGAATATATTCAGCTGATTAGAACTGATAAATGTTCCTATAATCAATCACTGAGCTGTGAGTCAGTGTTGAATCAAGAAGTGAGTCTTTGTGTGCGTGTGTCTGTGTGTGTGTGTGTGTGTGTGTGATTTATTGTTCGTCTTTGTACTCCTTTCACAATAAAAGCTGTTGTATTGTGTCTGATCCTGAGTCACATATTAACTCAGTGACTTCAGTGTTATTATGACTGATACAAGTGATTAAAACGAACCTCATAATAATCTTAAACATACAACTTTTATACAGAGGTAGGCAAACAGCGGTCCGTGGGCCAAATTCGGCCCTGCAACAAAAATATGTGTCCCTTCAGATTAAAATTCTGACTGTCGTAGTTTACATCAAAACTTTAACATCATTGTTCACAAATCTATAAATAACAGAATAAACACAAAGCTCCTGTTAATCCATATGCATTTAATCCTGCCCACACACACCAGCAGAGGCATTTAACCCACAGCTGATGGCAGTTTCACTTTTAGATACAATCTCTCCTTATTTATCTTCTACTGGTCCTTTATGCAGCCGCTCAGTTCAGCCTCTGTCTGAAACAGGACTTTTAGCTCCTGTCTCTTTAAGAGCCCGAAGTAACAAACTAACTAAGTAATTACTAAGTATTTAAGTAACAGACTAAGTAAAGCGCAAACGAACTAAGTAACGAACTAAGTAACGAACTAACTAAGTAATAACTAAGTTACAAACTAATGAACTAAGTAGACAAGTAAGCAAGTAACGAAATAAGTAAGTAACAAACTAAATAACTAAGTAACTAAGTAAGTAAGTAACTCTGCTCTGATTGGTCGACTTCAGGAAGCTTCTGCATAAACTAACTGTAGTAGCAGGATTTCACTCCTTTTTTGTCCGTCTTAACTCCAGATGTTCAACTTCTCATCTGAGATATGAGAGAGGAAACACCTTAGCAACCGCCTTAGCAACCGAGGCTACAGACAGACGATGTATGTGACGAACCGACGTCAGCAAAGTAGGTAAAACTGTCACAAACGAAGCCTCACAGCAGGTTGAAGCCCTCAGCTTTGACTTGCAGGCAGCATTTCGACACATGTTCACGTTAAGTTTTGTAGCTTTGATCGTGTTTAACGTCCGACACCAGGACAGGAAATTAATAACAGAAAACCACAAAAAAAAGCAGAATACGTCTCCTGTGAATGATTAAACTGATGTGATAACGTATCGGTGGATTCATGAAGAAGAGAAACGCCTACTTCCTTCACAGTTATTAAACTTTCTCACAGCTTCCTCTCTGTCTCTGGCTGCTAATCATCAGCTGTCTGTAAACATCCTGTCACGTCTGAAAGGAGTTCAAATAAAAACCCTCCTCTGTGTGAATCACAGCGGGCATCGTTATAACACACAGCAGCAGCAGCAGCAGCACATCAGTTACTGCTCACATCTGGCAGCAGCTGGAACACTACATATATATATTTACATCACTTCAGACAAGAAACATGAGAACAGCAACAGTCCACAGGTGTTCATGTTGTTAATCTAGTCCCTCAGTTTGTTCTCTCATAAAAAGTGTCTCTACCAAACTATGAAGCACAGATGTGTTTAGAAAGCATCAATAGTGGATCTGACTGATCAATAAATGTGATTAAACCTTGATTCATGTCTCAGAGAGCAGAGAGAGTGTATTTATTAGCTTTTACACCACTAAACATCTCCTATCACACAATATCATGTCCTATTTTACCTCAGACATGAAAATATAACATAGCAATAATGATGGAAATGTCTCTTTTTGGTAGTTTTGAGTCTCTTTAGTCTCTCCATCTCATAGTTACCATGGTAACTAGATGGCAGCTGTCACTCAAACTAACTGTAGGTTGATTTTACTCATTTTTATGCCTCTTTTTGTTAGTTTTTAGGTTTCTTGAGTCAATTTAAGTCTCTTTTAGTCATGTTTTCATCTCTTTTTGGTGGTTAAATGTTATTTTATATGTAAAGGTAAAATGAGCAGAGCTTTATGGAGCTGTGGGGTTTATTGTATAACCATTAGAGCCATCAGTCTTCACTGCTACATCATAAAAAGAAATCCTCATAACTACTATCTTATTAAAACTATTAACTATTCATTTCACTAAAACACATGTCAATAGATACGGAGATAATCTGACCCAGTATAACATGTTTAAATATTTTCATTTTTGTGGATTTTGGGCCACTTTAGGTAATCAAATTTCAGAATAAAAGAACATTTAGGATGTTTTTACAGCTCTAAAAAGAAAATAATGGGTTAAATTAGACTCTGGACATTATGTAAGGGTTAAAATATTTTTATTTTTGTGCATTTTGGGTCACTTTAGATCAATTTAAGTCATCAAATCCCAGAGTAAAAGAACATTTGGGCTGATTTTACAGCTGTCAAATGTAAAAATGGGTTAAATTTGACCCCAAATCAGTTTCTAAGGGTTAAAATACTGACACATGTCAATAGATACAGAGATAATCTGACCCAGAACAGACTCAATGGACAAACATGTGTAGCATCTATACAAAAATATGAGATTTTAAAATATTTTCATTTTTGTGCATTTTGGGTCACTTTAGGAAAAGTCATCAAATTTCAGAATAAAAGAACATTTGGGGTGTTTTTACAGCTGTTAACTGTATTTAAAGGGTTAATAAAGTTTTACTGCAGCAGAAACATGAAGTGTGTTTTATGTTACAGCTCACAGATTAATTATAGTTCAATCAACAAATATGGACTGATTCTAGCAGCTCTATTGATCACATGTTAAAGCTCAACCAGCTCTGCAACTAATGATTCTTTTTATTATTGATTAATATGTTGATGATTTTCTTCATTGATTTTAGTCTTTTGGTCTTTAAAATGTGTCAAAGATCTTCAGTTTACTGTCACAGAGGATTAAAGAAAGCAGAAAAGATTCATATTTAAGAAGCTGGAATCAGAGAATATCTCAAAATAACGACTCAAAATGATTCATTGATTATCAAACAGCTGATAATTCATTTAATGATTGAATAATTAAATAATAATTATATATTATATAAATAATTTGTTTGGATCCATGTTCGACTTCATTTCTGCTGATCGGATCAATAAATCATCTCAGCTCTGATTTCTTCCACATCGAGCACAAGAGACTCAAAATGAGCTGAGATTATTTTTATTACTTTAATATTTTTCTGATTACAGTCTGAACCACTGGAGACATTTCTTATAACAGATCCGTCAACATTAACACACAGAGAGAGAAGAACATTAAACACATGAAGACTGAAAGTCTGTGCTGCTCACATTTAGACTCATGTTCTGCTTTCAGTTCTCATGATATTTACATTACTGACAGCTGTTCATGTTACTGAGTGATGGAAGAAAGCCCTGGTTTACTTAAAAGACTGAGGTACTTATACTTTACTGTAGTACAGTTTGAGGTACTTTTACTTTACTGTAGTACAGTTAGAGGTACTTATACTTTACTATAGTACAGTTTGAGGTACTTGTACTTTACTGTAGTACAGTTAGAGGTACTTGTACTTTACTGCAGTACAGTTTGAGGTACTTTTACTTTACTGTAGTACAGTTTGAGGTACTTGTACTTTACTGCAGTACAGTTTGAGGTACTTGTACTTTACTGTAGTACAGTTTGAGGTACTTGTACTTTACTGTAGTACAGTTCGAGGTACTTGTACTTTACTGCAGTACAGTTTGAGGTACTTGTA
The DNA here is from genome assembly GCF_963691925.1 of Scomber scombrus. Lineage (NCBI taxonomy): Eukaryota > Metazoa > Chordata > Actinopteri > Scombriformes > Scombridae > Scomber > Scomber scombrus. The sequence continues at coordinate 31,259,059 of NC_084979.1, read as the reverse complement.
CTTTACTGTAGTACAGTTTGAGGTACTTGTACTTTACTGCAGTACAGTTTGAGGTACTTGTACTTTACTGCAGTACAGTTTGAGGTACTTGTACTTTACTGCAGTACAGTTTGAGGTACTTGTACTTTACTGTAGTACAGTTTGAGGTACTTGTACTTTACTGTAGTACAGTTTGAGGTACTTGTACTTGACTGTAGTATTTCCATGTGATGCTACTTTCTACATCTCAGAGGGAAATATTGTACTTTCTCCTCCACTACATTTATTTAACAGCTTTAGTTACTTTACAGATGCAGATTTGACACAATGGATAATATAATATATATATTATATATATAATATAACAAGCTTTATAAATACAACACATTGTTAAAGATGAAACCAGACAGCAGTGTGTAGTCAGGCTCACATTTCAGATGTCTATGAGTTGTTAACAGCTCCACCAAATAGTGATTTTTCCCTCTAAACTTCTCACATGCTTTCATTTCAATAAATGTTCAAATGATCCAATATTTCAGCAAAAATCAAAGATTAGAGAAAAAGTCCAAAAACTGAAAACACATTTGTGTATCAGAACTTAGTTTTTTCTTCTTTCCTCTCCCATTAATCATCTCACCACCCCTCACATGTATCTGCTGACCCTTTGGAGGGGCCCCACCCCTAGGTTGGGAACCACTGGACTAAACTAGCTAACTGTATATAAAGTAGTGTAAACTAGCTCCACCTCCAGCAGCTACAACAGTAACATGCTGCTCTAACACTGATGCTTCACTATTAATAATCTAATGATGTCATAATAATAATATATCAGTCAGAGGACCAAACCACTACTTTACTGTAATACTGCATACTACATCACTATAATACTGCAGTACTTTTACTGTAATACTGCATACTACATCGCTCATAATACTGCAGTACTTTACTGTAATACTGCATACTACATCGCTCATAATACTGCAGTACTTTTACTGTAATACTGCATACTACATCGCTCATAATACTGCAGTACTTTTACTGTAATACTGCATACTACATCACTCATAATACTGCAGTACTTTTACTGTAATACTGCATACTACATCGCTCATAATACTGCAGTACTTTTACTGTAATACTGCATACTACATCACTCATAATACTGCAGTACTTTTACTGTAATACTGCATACTACATCGCTCATAATACTGCAGTACTTTACTGTAATACTGCATACTACATCACTCATAATACTGCAGTACTTTTACTGTAATACTGCATACTACATCACTCATAATACTGCAGTACTTTTACTGTAATACTGCATACTACATCGCTCATAATACTGCAGTACTTTTACTGTAATACTGCATACTACATCACTCATAATACTGCAGTACTTTTACTGTAATACTGCATACTACATCGCTCATAATACTGCAGTACTTTTACTGTAATACTGCATACTACATCACTCATAATACTGCAGTACTTTTACTGTAATACTGCATACTACATCACTCATAATACTGTAGTACTTTTACAGCAGTAAAGGGTGTGAATACTTCTTCAACCACAGCCATTTTTATGAAAAAGTACAATATGGTTTTCGAAAGCCAAAAAGTAAATACTACGAGAGAGAAGAAGAACAGGAAAAGCTGCAAATACACATGTTGACGTACTGAGGTCACTGTTTGGAGATAACAACATCGTAGTACTTTCACACTTTAAGTACTTCCTCTACTGCTGGTTTACAGTCACTTTAATACATTAGTTATATTAGTTATTGTAATTAAACTAATTAAGGGGGGGCTGCAGCAGCATCAGTTCCGTTGCCATGGTTACAGATGACTTTTAACGGCCCTGTAATGTGTTTTTAATGCAGGATCGTAGTATTTTAACACTTTAAGTACTTCCTCCACCGCTGGATTACAGTCACTTTAACACATTAGTTACACATTAGTTATTTTACTTTTTTTGCCATTGCCATGGTTACAGATGAAAGGAGGCTGAACTGTTGACCTGAACACAAAGATGATCCACACAGGACTTTTTTTTTTTTTTTTACAGTGTCTCATTGTGTAAAAGAAATTATATCGGACATTAAAAAAACCGTGTTGTTATTATGCTGTTTTAACACATGTTCAGTATGACTCGCCATCCTCTGTTTCTGAACTCCCTTACTGAACCATTTTAACTGCTCTGCAATGTGTTTTTAATGCAGGATGGTAGTATTTTAACACTTTAAGTACTTCCTCCACTGCTGGTTTAGAGTCACTTTAACACAGTTAGTTTAAGTTTTTTAATTAAACTAACAGGGGGGCTGCAGCAGCATCAGTGCTGTTGCCATGGTTACAGATGAACTGTTGACCTGAACACAAAGATGATCCAAAACAGGACTTTTTTTCAAGTGTAAAAAAATATACTTGACATTAAAAACGCGTCATAATGCTGTTTTAACACATGTTGAGTATGATCTTCTGTTTCTTGTTCAACCATTTTAACTGTAATGTGTTTTTTAATGCAGGATCGTAGTACTTTCACACTTTCAAGTACTTCCTCTACTGCCTGTTTACAGTCGCTTTAACACATCTAGTTATTTAAGTTATTTTAAATTTAACTAACTAACTGGGTCGCCCGCAGCGGCATCGGTGCCGTTTCCATGGTTACAGATGAACTCTAACCGCCCTGCCCTGTGTTTTTAACGGTAACGGTCGTCGGTTTGTTGTATTAGCATGGTTAGCACAGTGAAGCTAAGCTATCCGCTAGCCTCCCTACCTGCTCAACGGTGGCCGGGTCCACGCTCTGCAACCGGGCCGCGTTCTCGTACTCATCCTCGCTGTTGTTCCCCCCGGCTCCTTCCTCCGCGTCCTGTGTGGAGCCGCCACTTCCTCCTCCTCCGCCACCTCCACCTCCTCCTCCTCCTCCGGGCCCGGTCATCACCACTCCTCCAGGTTGTCCTCCGCCGGCCAGAGCCGCCACCACCACCCCCACCCCCCCCACACTGGAGCAGCAGCTTCCACCAGCCTGCTGCCGCCGCCTCTTGCTCAGCCCAGGCCCGGAGCAGCAGCTGCCACCGCCGACACCGGAGGAGACGACGAGCTCCATCCCGCCGCCGCCGTCCCGACTGTCGGTGGGTCCTACCGGGGAGACGGAACCGCCCGGCGGGGGAGAGGCCTGCTGCGGCCGGGAGCTCGCCTCGATGCTGCGCCGGTCGGAGGGTGGAGCCGGCTGGTAGGACCACGGCGGAGGGGAGGCTCTGGGCCGGGCTCCTGCTCTACCCGGGTGCGGGTGTTGGTGCGAGTCAGAGCCGCTCCGACGGTCGCTGTCATCGGCGTGGTCCGACACACCGACCCCGGAGCTGGGCTTCTTCTTCGGCAGGATCGTCATGGTGGTGGAGAGGGGGTTGGAGGAGGGGGGGGTAGTTAGGTAGTCCTCTCCCCTCTCTGTGGATCTAAAGTGTCGGTATCGGTGTCTAGAGGCTCCTAACGAACCGAACAGGACGGTAAAGGAGAAGACGAGGCTCCTTTTCGACGTTTTTTAGTGGAACAAAAACAAAACGCGGCTCTGCTTCCCTCCTGTCCACAAAACATCAACACAGCCTGACGCACGGCCACACGTCACTTCCGGGCTGCAACGGGGTGCTCTACGTCATGACGTTCTCGGGCCAGCGTTGTTGTTGTTATTGTTGTTATTATTGTTGATAGATAGATAGATAGATAGATAGATAGATAGATAGATAGATAGATAGATAGATAGATAGATAGATAGATAGATAGATAGATAGATAGACTTTATTCATCCCCATAGGAGAAATTAATGTATCCAATAGCCAGTGTTGGGTGTAACGCATTACTGTAGTCACATTACATTAACCTGTAACGTGATAAAATGTAATAAAAATGTAATGTTATAAAAAGATCATTCATCTATTATCAAAATCTATTCAGAATGTTTTAATTGAAGGTGTCTGTCACTTACACCTTTACTTTTTATTTATTGAGTTATTTATTTTCCTTTACTTCTATTGAAATTATTTATCTTCTTTTTGTTTATTTCTTATTTATGGACTGGAATGACTGGTTGTATATTGTTGTTTATTCTATTATATATACTCTGTTCAATAAAGAATAAAGAAAAATATTTTGAATGTTTTGAAATGCTCACGAGAAATCATGAAAAAACAAAAGGTTGTTTCCTCTTATTACTTAATGAACTCTTTATTAGATAACTAGAGTATCATGCCAGCGTTAGAGGTGGGAGAAATGAAGCTTTTCTGAAGCAGTGAATCATATCATATAATATCACATCATATCATATTTCACTTATGTTGAAATGTTTCACTAAATGGCGACATCTGCTGGACAGCTTTGACACTGCAGTTTTATATAAGAAAACATCAGGCAAAATGAATGTAAACTCAGTGCTGTCATCTGTTCAATAAAGGTGTGTCTTTATACAAATACATATGGAGATAATTAGTCAATAACTCTTTGATGAATTGGGGATGAATCTTTCCTGACAGTCATGACTTTAAAAGGCTGAAATCAGCTGATCAAATGAACCAGAATTTCAGTTTCAGTTTCTCTATGATTAACTCCCGATTTAGAGAAAACTAAACTGGTTACATTGTGAGAAATCAGCCTTTTGTTTCCTCTAGATAAATTAAATCATTATCATGAGAAAACAGCTTTGATGTCTCTAATTAACAAGATAATTAACTTGTGATGAAAGCATTTAAAAACAGCTTTTCTTGACTTCTGTAGAATCCCAACATGGACAAAAGTCATGAATTTACAATAAAGTAGTGAGTAAAAAAAACAATATATATATGTCCATAGATCAATGGAAACATTTTATTGCTTTTTTGGGTTTTTTTTTAATATCTGTGTGTCTTTATCAGCTCCTGGACCATAAAATAGTGATTGTGATTGTATGACTGATGGGGAATTCATGAATGTGAATTGCTGTAGAAACTAATTATGAGTCAGAATATGAACAGTATGTAAAGCTGTACTGGCTAAATATCATGTACATAAAAGCAAATTTACTAGTTAACTAATAAAGCTACTAATTAAAAAAAAGAAAAAGCCTTATTCTGATTTTGACAAACAATTCCTTCCCAACATGCTGTTAACATGCTGTTTACTTCTCTCAATAAATAAAGCTGTTATTTAAATAAAAAGCCTTAATCAACATTAAAACATATATATATGCAGTATATCTCTCTGTTCTTTATTTGGCTCACAGGTTGAACAGAAACAGGATGAACGAGTCTTTCCATTATTATTGCTTACATGACGTCACCTTTGTTTTGGGTCTTTCTTGCAGTTCTCTCTTTTGGTCACAGGGTGGCGCTGTTGCTCTTCGTCTTCTTTTTAAACAGAAATAATATTTGATTAATACACGTGTCCTTTTTTTTGAATGGAGTACTGTGTCATTTCCTCTGACGTCATAAGTTAAATAAAATAAGACATTAGGTAATAGGATTGTGCTAGAGGTTTTTAAATATCTCATAAAACCAAAATAATACAAACACACATAATTAAATACATTTTTGAAAAAGTATAATTTTGAATTTTACATTAAACTTTAGTTAAAGGACTTCACAGTTTGTTGCTTTTCACTATACATGATTTTTTTAAGACTGGACTTTTGTTTTAAATAAAGAAAGCTAAAAAAAATAAAAAATAAAAAGTGGAACAGATGATGACTGGAACAAAGAAAAAACACCAGAAAGTTAAACTATTGACTGAGTTTATCCTCCTGTTCAACCTGCATTGTTGTTGTTACGTCAGGCCTGATCCCGTTACCTAGCGACCAGAGCAGGGGGGGATGCGGGGGGGGGCAGTGATGGAGAACAAAGGAGCTCAGCAGTCCGGTTTGTTTGCTTCAACATGAAGAGAGAAAGAAAAGAGGAGAGAACAACAGATGTGACTTTGATTTAAAGTTATTTAAATCTCATAATTATAATAATTATAATAATTATAGGAAACAACTGGAAGATCTTTATTTATCACAACTTTACTCCTCAAGGCGCCACCCTGTGGAAAAAACAGGAGTATTACAGCCAGCAGAGGACATTATTTAATAACATAGAGATGAAGGTAAAGAAGTGTTATTGATCCTGTGATCTTTATTTTCTGCTTTTATTTATTTAGTTTTATTATTTATTGGTCGTTTTTATTTATTTTCCTTATGTTGACTCTTCTTCTGTTTCATTATCAGCTTTCAATCTATTATGAAGCACTTTGAACCACATTAATGAATGAAAGCTGCTGTAGAAATAAAGTATAATAATATAATATAATTATTACAATATATATATATATATAATTATATGAAATAACTGGAAGATCTTTATTTATCACAACTTTACTCCTCATGGCGCCACCCTGTGGACAAACAGGAGTATTACAGCCAGCAGAGGAAATGATTTAATAACACTGAGAAGAAGTGTTATTGATCCTGTGATCTTTATTTTCTGCTTTTATTTATTCAGTTTTAAAATGAATACACTGATGTTTTTATTCATTTTCTTCATGTTGACTCTTGTTCTGTTTTATTTTAAGCGTTCAATCAATTATGAAGCACTTTGAACCACATTAATGAATGAAAGCTGCTGTAGAAATAAAGGATTATTTTTAGGGATCATTTACAATATTAAACTTTGATGTTGACATTTAATGTACCAGAGTTAGTTTAAAGATCATTTACATCTGCTGTCATTCAGCAGGTCACACACACACACACACACACACACACACACACACACACACACACACACACATACACACACACACACACACACACACACATACACACACATACACACACACACACACATACACACACACACACACACACACATACACACACATACACACACACATACACACACACACACACACACACACACGTTTTTTTACGTGCGTATTTAATTCTGTGTCATCGGTATAAGTTTGCAGATCATCCCAATTTAATATAAAGACTGAACAACAATCTCATGTTGCCACAAACATTAACACACTGTATCCATGTTTGTGATTTATTGATTGTTTGATTAATTGATGATTAAAGACGATTTGAACTAAAGGATTGTTGTTGTTGCAGTGTGTGTGAGTCTCCTGATGATGACACGTCACACACACACACACACACACACACACACACACACACACACACACACACACACACACACACACACACACACACCAACCACTTCAAACAAAGAGTTATGCAGTGATGACTTTTCGCCCTCCAGTAATAGAAACCTGTGTTTCTTGTTCTTCTTGACTGATGATGTTCTTTTCTCTCTGCAGAACGATGTGATGGGAACATTTCTCTCTGCTGCTTTTCTTTGTTTGGTTGGTTGGTTGGTTATTAATACAAATAATTTGGATTTTTATTGGCAGCCAGAGGTTTACAAATGTTTTACTTCAAGCCCATTTTTTATTTAATTTTTTACAGTTAAACATCACAGCAGCAAAATAGCTGACTGAACAGGTATGGTAACACACAGACAGGCATAATAAATAAATAAATAAATAAATAAATAAATAAATAAATAAATAAATAATACATTTAAAAAATAAAAATAAATAAATAAACACATAACAAAAAATTAATAATACATTTAAAAATAAATAAATTAATAATTATTAAATAATACATTTAAAAATAAATAAATAAATAATAAATAAATAATACAGTTAGAAAAATAAACAAATAAACAAAAAATAAAAAAATAGGTAAAACATTATAAAAAAGAATAAAAAAGTAAATAAATAAATAAATCTGTAAATAAACAGGTACAAATAATTAAATCTGTAATTGTACAGGTAAAAATTAAAATTAAAAAAATAATACATTTAAAAATAAATAAATAATAGAATAAAAATAATACATTTAAACAAATAAACAAACATAAATAAATAGGTAAAAAAAGAATAATACATTTAAAATAAATAAATAAATAAATAAATAAGTAAAGCCTACATATTTAACACCCAGGTTTAAATTTAAATCAATTTCCATCTATTGTTTTTTTTTGTTTTTTGCAGTGTTTCAGTCACAATTTTCCAGAAGTAAATACATAGAAACAGAATAAAGGAACACAGCAGGTTGATTAACAGCTTTTATTATATATGACATGATTTAATGATGTTTTACAGTCTCAGCTGGTCATGTGACTGCTGCTCTATAGAAATGTGCTGCCTTATACAAAGAGTGAAGTCATGTCTTCATACAGCAGTCTGTATCATCTGGGTCACATTTAGATCTCCGCCTCTGACCCTGAAAAGACGATCACACCTGTAACCGCCTGCAGCTCGTCTTCTATAAAGACTGAATAAAGGAGCAGGATGAAACTTTACCGGCTCCGCTTCATTCTTCAACCACAACGCTGCTGATTTGCATGTAAGAGCAAATTACTACCTGTCAATCATCCTCACTATAGGTTATTATTGTCTGCAAAGGTCACGATCCCCCCCCCCCCCCCCCACACACACACACACACACACACACTCACACACACACACACACATACACACATAACAACCAATCAGACAACTGCACTGTTTTATAAGTGTTTAACCTTTAACTTACATCATAATTAGTCTCTACAGTAATTCACATTCATCAATTCATTAATAAATTGATTAATCTTGTAGAATAAAGACATTAAAATCACTGTTTTATGGTCCAAGAGATCATTTTATAGAATAAGATGAATACAACATGTTTAAATGATGAATACAGGTTAAATTTGTACATTTGCATATATAGAAATGTGTATCAGCTGCACAAAAGTTTTAAAATAATCCATTTTATTCACATTTTTTATACACTGTGGATCATATTAGGAAGAGTCCAACTAAAATAAATGTTTATATGATGATTTTAAAGATTTCAAATGTAAAAAATGGGTCAAATTTGACTCTGAACAATTATGTAAGGGTTAAAAAAAATCTAATGTTTTCCTTCCTCCCTCCTTTCCTTCCTTCCTTCTTCCTTCCATCCTTCCTTCCATCTTTCCTTCCTTCCTTCCTTCCTTCCTTCCTTCCTTCCTTCCTTCCTTCCTT